>NW_009606017.1:0-26791 GCF_000690535.1 Cariama cristata | reverse complement strand
TGGGACTTTGGGGTATAAGCCAGCCTTGTGTTTGAGCAGCAAGCCTTGCAATAAGGAAGCTAAATGACTATAAGCATTCTTTTTTGTATTTTGCTGAGATTAGCACTTGGCTTAACTCATTGCTTGTTTCCATAGTGACTCCATAGTAACTGTTTTAAGAGCTCTGAAGTTTATTCAGGCGTTTCCAGGCTGACTTTTTATGAAAGTTTTCTTTTCTTCTGAGCTAATGGTGTGGCTGTCATTGACTCCCATTAGAATGGCTGCCAAATTGGTCCCATGTGGTACAATCCGGACTGGTGTGGTGCAGAGCTTTGCTAGCCACACATTTTTAACATGCCCTGTGCAAGCAAGCCCCTGGGGGAGGATTGAGTGGCCTCTTGCTCTTCTTCATGGGACTGTGCCAAAACTTTCTTCTTAAACAACATCAACGACATTGTTCGCTTGATCTAGGAATCACATTTGCAACACTTTGTTGGAGTGGATTTTCCAGGCAGTCCCCTCAGGTGTTCTGCCTTATTTTGCAGCCTGATGTTGCCCTAGAAGGGGCATACGCAGGACAAATGCGGGGACCCGTGTCTCTTCTGAGGTTTGATGAACTTGTGGGAATATAATGGGGAACAAAGCTGGTGCTGCTGCTGGGAGGGGGAACGTGTTCTAACGGTTGGTCTTGGAAGCATAAGCTATAATGAAGAAGGATTTCTCCTGATGACTCGCCTGTAGCCTTGCCTGCTATCTCCTTGTTAACCTGAGTGCCAAACTCAGCAACCAGTGTTGCCACTGCCTCTGATACCTCGCCAAAAATAGATGCGTTTCTCCAGCAATAAAATGCTTATTAATATGGTACCTCTTTCTGGAGGCAATTGGTGCACGTTTCGCTGATAGACTCAGACGTTTGTCTGAATTTCCTCATTGTAGCTGTGAGCTCCTTTTCTCTGCAGGCCTTTGACTGCAGGGCTGTGGGAGGCGGATGGGCTACGTGAACACCAGCCTCTTCAGGATTCTCCGTTGTGCCTTGAGACAGGGTTTGGAGGGAGAACTGCAGGAGAAGAAAGTAGAGAGAGGGGTATTATAACTTGGAAGTCTTGTTGGTCCTTACAAAGGCGGAATGGAGGGTTTGTTACTTAAATTTGATTTGGTGCAGCTCTAACAAAGGGAAAAAACAACATTGCCTCAGGACTCCAAGCTACATGCAATTGGAGCTGATCTGTTCACTTGGTCCTGTTCTGGTTCCCCTGTACTGGCCAGAATATGTACAAAATGGCTGTAAAGTATTTGGGTATTGGGCCCTTAGTGCATTGAACTGCTGTCTGCATGGAAATGAGATAATGTCTTTTCTTTTCTTGCACAACAGCCTGCCTGAAGCTAGGATGCACCAGGGGTGAGTGAACAAGTTACGCAGCGATTCTGACATGTCAGGTATTTAACAGAGCTTGCTGCCAGTTTAGTAACATTTAGATCTTTGAGACCCTTTTCCAGTGGCATCTGTTAGAGAAAGAAAGAAAAGAGAGAATGAAAAATAAATCTGCTGTATTACAGACACAATGAGCTCTGGATCAAAGTGGGATGGAGCTTGAAAGGTGATGTTTTCAATTTTGCTGGCCAGAGGGGTTGTGACTCGGATGGCATGGGTAAACAATGAGGAAAGAGACAGTCTCTCTGGGAGTCAATGTCTGACTTAACGAGCCAGCAGTTATTAAAAGATGAATACAGGAGAAGTGAACCGTGCTTTCTGGCTGGTAGCGTGGCTTTTTTTCTTCTTTCTTTTCTCCCTTTCTCTTGAAGATCAAAGGCCTAATTTTAGAACGAGCCCTATTTATGGACTGTTCAGCCACTCTGTCTGCTTTAGTCTCGTTCTAGAATAGTGGAAAATAAATAGAGCTGGCGGGATCTCCTGGTGTCCAGAGCTCATCCCTGATGCAAGGCAGGAGGTGGGGGGGATAAAACAAAAAAAGAAAACAAAAAGACCTCAGCCTTTCCCAGCACAGGTTCTGTGTAATTTGTCTCTGCACAGGGAGTTCCCTTCCCCTCCCTCTGTTCTTTCAGTCTTTCCTCATGACGAAAGGCTGAAAAAACGTAACCTGTGACTACTCCTGATGTTCAGCAGAGCTGTTTCCTCCTGATCCATGCCGCCTTGATGTGCTGTAGCTGCCAGGACTGAGCAGAGTCCTCTTCCTGAGCCTGGTGCCGAGTAGAGAGTTGAGTGTTGATTTGTGTGTCGGTGGATTATACTCCTGTTCATACAGCCCAGCATGATGATCAGTTGTTCTTTTTTTACAATAGCATGAGATTTTTGGGTCCGCTTTAGTCTATGAATTGACATAGCCTGGGATCCTTTTCTGCTAACTGACTGCTTCTGCCCTGCTCTGGGTCTGGGTAGACGATTTTCTACTTCTGCTCAGTAGTTCTTTGTGTTTCCTCCCATTACTTGCCCTCCTTGCCCTTCATTTCCCTCTTCTCCCCCTGCCCTGAGGCTGTTTTTCTAATTTATCAAAATTATTTTTAATTGTGAGTTTGTTCTGCAAAATTTTGGGTGGTAATTGTCTTCTAGTACAGTTAAGTGTGCTCAGTTCCAGCTGAAACCCTGAACGGTAGTTGCGGAGAAACACACCCAGTGTACGTGTAGTTCGAGAGTGAGCCTCTAATTACCCCATGAGAATGTCTTTTTTTTTTTTTTCTTGTTTGTTTCTCTCCTTTGTGTCAACATTTCACCCAGTTTCCTTTGGATGACGTTTCCATAGTCGATATCACTTGATACAATGACAAAATCCTGGAAACACTTGTGTATTCAGAATGAATTTACGAGAGTAATAGTTAAAGGTTGTGTCAAATTCAGCTCTGATAGTGTAAGAAGCAGCTCTTGCTGTAGGCACTCAGTGCTGCCAGTTAAAGCCATTTATCAAGTGAGACAGTCTGATATCAACACTGTTGGCTGCCAGGTAAATCTGTCCCCTCCCCAGGTTTTGCAGTCCTGAGGATCTGCGTTGCTCTGAAACTTTGTCTTCAGGAGGGGCGAAGGGAGAATAATCTGTACAAAACCTCTCCGCTGGAAATTGCGCAATAGGTATTTCAGCTGGGGGCAGGGGTCTGTGTGTCTCTTTGCTCCTTTACACGGCTGAAGCTTAATTGGAAAAAAGCCGCAGATAAGGGTGCACTGTGTGGAACTAGAGCGGAGTTAATTCATGCAGAAGAGTTCGTCTCGCAAGTGGGAGTGCTGAGCGGAGGGAAGAAACTTCCTAAAATCCTCTCTAACTTTCCGGATTCTCTGCAGTACTTTGTTGCATGCTGTGCTGGTGGGAGTTTGTCAGCCCCCCGGGAACGAAGCGGGACGAAGCAGGGCAGGCTGCGTAGCAACTACATTGTGAAGTGGTAACAATTCCCAAGTGGGGCAGTAACAAAATCGATTTTTCTCCCCTTCAGCTTGGCAGCTCTCCAGGTGCCAGCTCTGGCACAATGAAGTGTGTAGCTGGTGAGGGAGGGACTTTGGGTTGATGTGGGGGGGTGATACAAAAGAGACAGAAGTTTAATCATTGAACCAATCACACTGGATGGATTTATTTCTGGACTCAATTTCCCAGGAACTCCACTATCTCACCCTGGGGGAAATGCCTCAGCTGAAGTTTCTCTAGCTCCAGCTTCGTGAATAAAGACCTGTCGCTTTGGAGTTACTCACAGCAGCTCTGTCACCACTGACTCATCCATCCGCTTCAAGAAAATGTTTGCCGTCCACTTGCTAGCTTTCCATTTCACAAAGCTAAAAGAGGATCAAATAAAAAAGGTAAGATGCAGCGTTAGCTGATTCCTATTTTGAAAACTGTGTTACTCAGATGGTGCAGGATCTGCAGTACGTAATGCAGACTAGATAATGGCGTTATCTACTAAAGTCATACAGCCAAATGGGGTAAGAAGTATTTGGACCCTAAACCATTTGATGAGCGTGAAAATAGGTCTGGTTAGTGCTTTTCCCTGCACAGTTACAGGTTCTCTTCCAGTAATGGAGCAAATAATCTTCGGTAAGGAAAAGTGGTGCTTAAACTTTATCTGGCATGGTGTGGTGTAGTCCAGAAGGCAAAAAGGAACCTCTTGCTGAATCGCTTTGCAAGTGTAGTGTGAAGGATGGGATTTCTAAAGCTGAGCAGGAATCGGAGTCACTCATGTTGTAGCAGGGGCAGAGAAATCTGGGGTCTTTGGGACAGGTCTTCTGAGACTGAAGGAACTGTTCCAACTAGTGTCAGTGTAGGAGAAGTGCCTCTGCTTCCTTTTTGATTGTCCAAACCTGGCTGATCAGTCTGATGTTTATAGATGTGACCTTTAATTTCAGTCGGAAAATCTCAAGATGACCCAGATCTGAAGCCATCGGTACTGGGAGTGAGCTGCCTAACAGTTGCTCTTCCCTAATCTGCTTTCACGGCCATACTGTAATGGGTTTTCGGCTCTCCATCATAAGACCACGTGGGACCTGTAAGCTTCTTGGGTCAGAGGTCCTCTGGTTTCTAGACATGTCCCCTGCAGGTCCTCTGTTCTCCTGGCATCTCCATTGAATTCTTTCTGATGGCCATTGCTGCCAGGCTCTGTCCTCTTGTTTTCCAGCCAGCTGGAGGCGGGGCTGTCTGCAGATGTGTGGCAGTGCAGGAGATCCAAGGTCCTGCTGGGTAGATCCGCCTGCACCACTGAGCTCGTCAGCAAAGCGAGCAACACTGGGTTGTCTTCTCTGTGCCCTTACTTAAACATGGAGTGGCTTGTTCTTAGGGAGGCTTCTTCGACTAATTCTACCTTGAAGAGAAGTGTTCCAAGAGAGGTCCTGGTATCTCGACAGCCAGATGTCTCTGACTATCTCTCAGTCATAGCCCTTTTATCCTTAGAGTTTAATATGATCGGAAGGGGGCCCCAGTGCCCTGTCCTTGAGTGGGGATCTGATCTAAGATCTCTCATCTAGGCAGCGCTGCTGCTGCTTACTTTATAGTATGAAAGGGAGAGACCTTGTGGATCAGTGCTTGGGTGGAGTGGGCTCTTCAGAGGAACATCCAGAGTGTGGTTGAGGGACACTTCCCTGAAGTGAGGAGAGTGGAAAGTAGGAGATGGAGGGGTTCTGGCAAAAACATTTAAAAAATTAAAACTTTCTGCTAGATGCGAACTAGCCCTGCCTGAAGCAAGAAATCACGTGCTCTTTAGAGTTCTCTTTTAAGAAGCCCAGGTTAGGCTGTATGGAACAGAGTTGATTTCTCCCTAATTAGAAAGGAATGCCTTCCCACCTCTTGCTCCCCAGGCTTACTTCCTTTCTGGTACCAGGAACAAGAGCCTCCCTGCCATGAAAATGGTGCTGTTTCCATAACTGAGGCAAGACGCTTAAAAACAAGGACTGTCCTTGTGCAGCGGGAGGGAGGCAGCCAGACAGAGTCTGGTGTTGCACGGCCTGTGGCCATTCCTGTGTTTACAAGCAAACGGTATGTGAGCAGGGCCTTGCTCTGACTGTAAATCAGGCTAGAGAGTCAGCAGGCTTTCCTGGGCTCTGCCTTATCTAGTTCCTCGGAAGGACTGTCTCCTCCTATGGTTGTAGGTAAACAGGGTGGGGAATGCAGTTTCTGTGGGGAGCAGGGAACTAGTGCATGTTCTTTGCAAGTAGTTATGCTCATTTTTATCACTGTTGAGTGTTTTTTTTTTTCCCACAGGCACTTCTGTCACAAGGTTATTTGGGTCTGTGTGAGAGTGCGTGAGTGCTGGTGCTTAGGCTGAGGTGGTGGATCCTAGACAGTGATGGGGCCTCAAAAAAGCCTTGGAGGAAATCAAGTGCTTGTGAAAATGAGGGCTACAAGGAAAGGTCTAAATAATGGCCCTTTCAAGGCACAGCTGTATCCAAGGCTGCTGCTGCTCCTTGCCAGTTGCATCTTGTAGTTTAAGACTTTCTCCGCTCTGTGTGTATGTTTTGCTGTTAGGTAAGTGCTGGAGTTACTTTCAAGGTCCTGGCCCTTTCACATGGGTCATTGCTGACCATCAGTTTAAAATGGGTCTGTGAACACATCATTAGTTTTTGCCTCATTAATATAGATGGCCAGTCCAAATTGCAGAAGAGGCCAATTTATCTACAACCTGTGTTCTCTGTTTAAACACTGCTACCTTTTAAATCCTACCATTTTGCTGGTGGGACTTGTTTTGTGCGTGTTCTCCCAGTCCTCCAGACCTCCCTATGTAAATGGGGCTGATTAAATTCTCTGAACAGATAAAGCTGCGTAATAACATAGCCCATGGTGCAAGTGTCTGTACCAGTGAAGCATTGGAAGCTGTCTCACCATTCTCCACTGCCCACCACCTCTGGCCCTGAGTCTTATGTTGTGGGGAGCACGATGGTAAGAGGAATTACCCTCCAGGGGACATCCAGTTGTTTGGAGCACAGAATTATTACACCTGCATTGTGTTTGTTCATACGGCACCAAAGTCTGGCTCCCCAGTGAAAAAGAATTTGGATGTTGACACATTTCTTATTTTGTGGCCCTAATCCTTTGTTGTACCCAGCTACATAGTTTCTAGGCCACCTCACAGCTGTGTATCCAGCCCTGCAGGTAAATGTCATTCCAAGCAGTGTGTGGTCCTGAAGAAGAAAACTTTAAGTTTTGCCCTGATGAAGCTGTACAGAAACATTGATTATCTTCTCTACCGGTTTATCTGAATGAGTGTCTTCTACTTCATAGATGCTTTTGATTCCCTTTAAATTCAACTGACTTTTATTTTGATGTATGTTGTGAGTTATAGACCCTTAAGAAAGGATGTTGATTGCACCTAAAAATGTGTTTTAAATGTAATCCTAGAATCACAAGAGAATGGAGGGCAGAGCTGGAGTGAGAAAAAGGCTTTGAGCTCCAGCTTGGCATGCCAACAAAGTTAATTGTCTGTGGAGTGAAGCAGTAGCTGAATAGACGTTTTCAGGTTGTGGCTGACACGCTTGGATACTGATGGCATTTTCTGGGCCTGACTTGAGAGAGGTCAAATTCTCACCAGGTCAAGATACTTTGAAGTTCTAGTTCATTACATGTATAGGAGGAGAGGATGGTGAAAAACAGCTTGTCAGGGTCCGAAGCGAGTCGCATGGGCATATGTACATTAGCAAGTTGTTGAGCCATCAGAAAAGATGGCTAACTTTTTGACAGTAGTTCACCAAAACTGCATTAAACATTTTCAAAACAAAGTTTTCATAAGAGTAAATGTTCTGATGATGTCCTGGAGCTTGCTTACACTGTCAATCATGGGAATTTTGGTGCTGAGGTAAAAAATGAAATGAACTTGTTAAATCAGAGAGGTGGGGTTTGCATAGGTGGTATGCTCACCTTCAGTTTGTTACATATGTGAAAGGAATTCTTTTGTCTCCTTAGGATCTGTTTAGCCTCATGTCCGTCAAATGGGTGGGAATGAGCATAGTAATTCTTGTCTGGCATAATGCAGAGGTGCTGCTGGAATTGGAGTTCAGGATTTTCAGATCCTTCATGCCAAACCGCACCCCTCGTGGTTAGAAAACTAGTGCAAGTGGCTAGGAAGTTCCTACATTTTCTGTGCTTGCAGAGATAAAGGACGCCTCCTCAATACAGATAGAGTCCTCTGGTAGTGTGAAAGCAGTGCTCATCCCAGGCAGCTGCTGAGCACTGAGTCGTCTGCATGCCTCCTGAGTAACACCTTTCATCTTTCCAGGTTGACAGGTTCCTGTATCACATGCGTCTCTCCGACGATGTCTTGCTGGATGTGATGGCTCGCTTCCAAGCCGAGATGGTGAAGGGCCTGGGGAGAGACACGAACCCCACAGCAACAGTAAAAATGCTGCCGTCATTTGTGCGCTCGCTTCCCGATGGCTCAGGTGAGTTCCCCTTGCTCTGTCACAGCAGCGCTGGTTTAGGAAGATGATGGGTTGCTGCCAGTACTCAAGGACAGCACAGTAAACACACAGGGCAGCCAATGGCTTCAGGTTACTGCCTATCTCATGTTGAGAAAGCAGGTGTGTATTGAGAAGACAACAGCTTGGGGGAATGCTGCAGAGGGTTTTTTCCCTGCACCAGGTGGATTTTGACCTAGTGCTGCTTCTTTGAGGAAAGGACCTAGTAAGCGCTCAGAAAACAGCCTCTTTCATCTGCAAATGTGGTCGTACCTAGCCAGGCCTTGCTGCAGGAGCTGTGGCTGGACACGGCAAGGGCAGCCTCTACAGCTCAGACCCTGCAGTGCAGTGTGCTGCAGGTGTGGGGATGTGGGCAACGCTGTGGCCCTGGCGTTGGTGGAGCTACGGGGAAGGCAGGATGCTGCAGTGAAGCCCCTCAAATTGCGAAGTGGTGGCAACGTTGCATTCTCACAGTTGTGATCCCCTCTCAGCTTCTGACAGCAAACTCTGCCCTGCTTTCTCTATTGCCCCAAAAAGTGATCCCCTCCTGCCCTTCCTTGCCTTCTGCATTGGGAAGATCTGCTTCTGGATGGGATCTACCAGGAAACAGCTGCTCTGCTTCTACAGAGGGATCCTTTTTTCCAGTTCCCCCTGAGACTTAAACAGAGAGGGAGAAAGTGCAGTTGTGTTCTCTGGGAGGATGTGAGGTGAGGTACGATCTAAAAGCCTGTCTTATTTGGAGAAGTATGCACATCCAAAATAACTTTTCTGGCTCAGCTAGCTCCTGGCAGCGCAGGCTGACAGAAAATTATGTTTTTCCTAGGTTTAACCAACTCTGAATTTGTGCAGGACTAGGTCAGGACTCGGTGTATAACAGCTGTGCAGAAAACTTAAGGGGAATGTTTGTTTTGCACATCATTTCCACAAGACTTTATTCCTTCTGAAGGTAATTTTCCTACAGTTAAATGAGAAATAATGGCTTTAATGGTGTAAAGGGAACATTTGGAGGCTAGTCCCTTGAAATGAGGGATATCTGAGAGAAATTACATACAATCCCCTCAACCTGCCTGACTGGAACTGGGCATTCTTCCTTTTGCTGCTACCTTCATCAAAGAAAAAGAAATATTTGTGTCCCTTGCTATCTCGGTGACCGTCACTGGTCGTGAGGTCTCACGTGGCACTGACCCTGTCTGGAAATAGCAGGGAGCCCCTGGGGTCAGGAGACTTGGAAAATTGCATGTAGCATCATCACTGTTGCAAGAATTCATGTTCCTCAAGGCCAACTTTGGACAATGCTCGCCTGGCCTGCGTGACCTTTCTACTGTGTCAAGGACATGCTGCAGAGTCGAGCTGGGCTACGTCTTATTGACACGCTGCCTATTTTAAGTATGACATTGATTTTTCTATTTTTACTCTCCTGCAAAATCCTTATTGGTTATTTTGTTTACAGACAAAACTTCTAGCAGGTTTAAACATTTCAAACTTGGCTGGATTTTCCCATTTGCAATAACAATTAATTTTCAGATTTTTTTAGTGCCCTCAGTGTCGCTACCTGAAATGACCGCATCATCAGTTTTTAATCATTTAGAAATTAATGGTCTGACTAATGTCACAGTTTACTGAGTAACCTAGTTTGTCTCCTCACCTTTGTGATATCTGACTATGGTATTACAGGTAGAATTTCCTTCTTCCTTCCCCTTCAGGGCCAGATTTGATAAAGTTTAGTCAGGTGTTTGGACTGTGGAACAAAGATCACACAAGGCTATGCACATACTGCTGCATTTTCCTTTTGGGAAGGGCCTTCTGCTGTGCATGGGATAGATAATTCTTTTATTGTAGCAGTGAGGCCAAACTGTCCTTCCGTCTGAGGTCTCCTGCTAGAGAAGAATGTGTTTGAGTGAAGAGTGCTACCAGCTGAGAAACAGAATGGTACTTTTACAGAAAGACCTAAAGGCATTTGGAAATGATTGTGTTGTTTGACTTTGGGGCAAATCAGTCTTGCCCCACTTGGAAGTTGGCTTCTGCAGTAGGGCCAGGTCTTAACATGTGACTGCAAATCCTGCAGCCTTTACTGGACATGGGTAATGATCTCAAACTCCCATTTCCCCACGTTTCAGGTGTATGGTTTTGCAGCCCCTATATGCTCTGGTTGGCTTTGCAGTTGCTTTGGGCCTGTCTTGCTGAGAAGATTATCCCTCTGCAACTTAAAAACATGCTGCTGTGGAAGGAGCAGGGTGGGCAAAACCAGACTGTTAAATAAAAAGGAAATTAGCTATCACATAGCAAGCTGTAACAGGACGGACCTGATACCCTTGCTTAGGGTCACCAGCTCTCAGCCTTCCTGGTGATCCTCCCAGGCCCATAGGATAAGGACCTGCCATGATGGGGCAGGGAGAGCCTGTGGCCACGGTGAGGGAGGGGCCCTGGGCTGTGGCCTTCAGCATGGCATCTGGGCCATGCTTCTTAGCCATCCCTGGTGACGGTTGCCCACTTGTGTTGCAGAGAAGGGTGACTTCCTTGCTGTTGACCTGGGTGGCTCCCAGTTTCGTGCCCACCGGGTGAAGGTGTTTGATGACGGGAAGCAGAGCAGCCAGCTGGAGAGCAAGTTTTACCCCACACCCAAGGAGGTCATACACGGGAACGGAGCTGAGGTAGGGCATGCAGAGTCTTCTGTGGTGGTGCTGTGCGTGAGCGCATACCTGCCGGACACAGCCTGACTCTGTCCTCTCCTTTCTCTGCAGCTCTTTGATTACATTGCTGACTGTCTGTTAGACTTCATGGAGACCAAAAACCTGAAGCATAAGAAGTTACCTCTTGGCTTTACATTTTCTTTTCCATGCAAACAAACCAAACTGGAAGAGGTAAGATGCAGAAAGAAATATTGTTGGCAATCCTAGCTCCTGGTGGAACCCAGAGAGGCTATTGCATGGGAGTGTTACCCTGTGGCCTTTCTGTGGGGTCATGTTTACATAGCTCTCTGCAGAAGGCATGGATGACCATTAGCATTTAACTAGATTTGACTACCATTCAAACACTTGTTTCTGATCTCAAGGCAATGTGATTTTTAAGCTAAAGCTATTCTTTGACTTAATCAGTACCCAATTCCATAATAACCATGTGCCCTTGTATGAAGACCGTTAGGCTGTAAAACACATACTTATGTTCCCTGAAGCATGTTTCTTTTTTTAATCACTCTCATTCAGTTTCTTTTTTACAGTTGATTCTAAGTAGCTGAACTGTTTGATAGGCTGCATGGGGAAATGAAGGGCTGGTTGCAATTATTGTGTGGTCTCTTATTCTAGCCTCTCTTTTATTTCTAGGGATCTGTGCTTTGGTTCCCAGTCCTGTAAATGCTTTGTGCTTAATGCTGTTAGTTTGTAAGGAGCATAAGTAAAGCCATACATGCTTTAAACAAAGCACAGGGAGAAGGATTTGCAGGATTGGGAATTTATTACTGTACTTGTTTAGTTGTGTTTGTACTGACAGGCACCCCAAGGTGAGATGTTCTGCTATGATTTATTTTGGCTTGCATTTTAATGTGTGGAGAGGCAGAGTGGGCTTCTCCACAGAGCTTTTGGGTCACTGACTGTTACTTTGCAGGGGGTTCTTCTTGGCTGGACGAAACACTTCAAGGTCCGAGGAGTTCAGGATACAGATGTGGTCAACTCTCTGCGCAAGGCCCTCGAGAAGCATAAGGCAAGTTTTGTACCTGCAGGAGATGAACCTCAGTGGCCTCAGATTGTCCTCCAGGGAGATCAGCTCTTGGTGTGTGGGTTGTTTTGGGAGTTGTCACACATCCTTCACGGAAGCCAGTAAGGGATGTCCAACATGGCTATATATCTAGTAGATCTGTCTCTCCCTTGGAGCTGAAGCCATGGAGGGGGACAGGCAGGTGCAACTCAGGCGGCCCCAGCTCAGTCTAACAGTGACGGCAGCTGCATGCTGATAAACCAGGCTGGCTGTGACAGTGGACCAGTATGGCTCCGCTGTCTGTCTGAGCTAAAGGGAGTCTCTTGTGAACCTATTTGGTAAGTTGTGGATACACAGTGTTTCATAGCCTGGCTTGTGGGAGGAAGGTTGAGAGGGGGAAGCTATCATCTCAAATTGGTGCACCTAACTCTACCAGGGCTTGCCCGTCCACTTCAGTCTGTGGGATGGAGTGACTGATTGTAATTTTTAAGGACAGCAGTAAGACATGATTAAATCTGCCCTTGAACTAGTGTATACCTTTGAATGACATTATGTTTTAATATGTTGGAAAGCCTGGTTTTTCATGTTCGGTGCTATTGGTAACACCATCTAAGAAATATAAAGCATCTTTCTATACCTTGACATCTTTGTGGTAAAGAGGAAATTCTTCTGTTTTCTCACATGGTAAAAATCAGCCTTGTTTTTGGTTCACTTCTTTCTGTACATCAGTCTTGCTGTAGTTAGCAGGGACAAAAGATCTGAGACTTCCTGGGTGAAGTCCAGCCCCCTGCTAGCGTTGGCATCGGACTTACAAGAATCCTTTGATAACAATTTTACCTTTAGCAAGTTACCTAGTGTGAAAGGAAAACTGCACAGCTTTGATGGGAAGGCTTTTTACTTGAGTGTGATATTGGTGTGTGACCTCCTATTGAATAGCTGCATTTATGTATGTATATTTTCTGTCACTTTTGGTGGGATCTGCTTGGGCCGTAGGACGTTATCCTATCATGCAGCCCATAAGGACAGATACATGAGTGCTAGCATATCACAAAATTCAAACCAGTAACACGTTGCTTTTCTGGCAAACAAAGTTGGATTGGGAAAAAACAAATCCTGCAAGCAAAGATCCTGGCTGGCCAAGCACTTGAGAATTCAGAGATATTTGTTACTTTACGGGGTTGTGGGAAGAGTGTTATAAAAGGAAGTAGCGTGTCTTTCAACTGAAGAGCTTTCCTGAACAAGGCCTTCAAAGTATGACCCAGAGAGTATGTCTGCATGCTGTTGCTTTAACACACAGAAGGCTTTCTAAGCTTTTTTCCTATTAATCACCCATCTTTATGCTATTAGGACATAGACGTTGATGTTTTGGCACTGGTCAATGACACCGTGGGAACCATGATGACTTGCGGATATGATGACCAGCGCTGTGAAGTTGGACTCATAATTGGTAATTTTTTCTGTTCACTAAGTAGACTTATTTTCCCCTCGTTTAATCCTAACAAATCTGGAGTAGAAGGGAGTATCCCAGTAGAGGAAAGAGCAGGAAGAAAGTGGAAAAAACAATGGTCAGATTTTCAAGCCTGACTGCCTTCTGTAAAGCAGCTGTTTTTATGCTGATCACATTACCATCAAATACCACAGTCCCCATTTTGTCTGGGTTCAGTTGTGACCAGCATACTAAACTTTTCTGCTGACTGTATAGAAAATTGCTGTCTGTCTGTCCAGAGAAAGCTGAATTCCTCTCACGTCTGGTAGTTAGGATCAGCTACGCTTTCCACAATGTCTCCACTTTGTGCACCGTGGTGCCTTTTTTTAAGGCACATAGAAGTACCTTTGAAAAAGAAAAAAAATGTATTTAAACAAGTCAAGCCTTAGATTTATTTCCAAAATTTTTTCATTCACTGTGAAATGATTATTTAACAAGTGCAGGTGGCTTGATATTAGCATCCTGTACCACAGGGTTATGTATTTATATTTTCTTCCAAAGACAATATACTGACTTATTCCCAAACATGTGGACTTAAACAAACAAAAAACTAACCTGGAACAAACAGGTGATTTATCTGCACTGTCTCCAACATGCGCAGGGACTGGCACTAACGCATGCTACATGGAGGAAATGAGGCACATCGATCTGGTGGAAGGTGATGAAGGGAGGATGTGTATTAACACAGAATGGGGTGCCTTTGGAGATGACGGTGCTTTGGACGACCTCCGCACCGAGTTTGATCGGGAGCTTGATCTGGGATCTCTCAATCCTGGAAAACAATTGTAAGTGATTCCCTGGCTGATTTGCCTTGGCAGTCTGAGTTCTCTGTGTTTCCAGCGTATGCCAGAGCCCCTTGGGAACAGGAATCAGGTTAAGTGAACCTGAGTTGATTTGATCGTGGTCCTGTCCTATCCAGACCTTTTCCTTCTGGGAAGGGTGGATACCTTTCACACCTCCCTGCCTCACAGGCCGAGGGATTGCTGCTGCAGTTGCTAATGTGTTGTTAAAAATAGGTGGTTGCTCTGGTATGATACTGTGGAGGGGTAAAGAGAGGAGGAAGGTAAACAAAGGGCATATTTAAAGCATGGTTCATCAAAACTGCTTCTACTGGCTGAACTGCTCGCAAGTCTTTGGAAAATTCTCTGTAATCACTCGCTTGTCTTGAGGAGCTGTTGCTGGGTCCCAGGACCTCAGGATGCCATCCCATCTACAACTTACCTCCCAAACCCCTTTTGTATATGCTTAAATGTGATCAACTGGCATAAGAACATAAGATGCTCATACTTGAACTTTTCGTAGCTCTGGCTAGCTGATGAACACCTCCAATCCTTCTTGTGCCCCATTCCAGATTTGAGAAGATGATCAGCAGCCTATATTTGGGGGAACTTGTGAGACTCATTCTCCTAAAAATGACAAAGGAAGGTCTACTCTTCAATGGGAAAGTGTCAACAGCTCTGCTTACTAAGGGCAAGATCGAAATGAAACATGTGTTTGCAATGGAAAAGTAAGAGCCTGCAATATGCTGTTTGAGAGTGGCTGTTAGTCTTTCACAAGCACAGCAATGATAATGAATGTGTAATTATGATCCGTGAGTACTGGGAACAGTCCTGAACTGTTCAACTTGATTTTCCTTTTGCCTAGGAGAAGAGTTGATCTTTCTGTAAGGAGGAATTGGTGGAAGATAAAAGTTTTAGCAAAGTACCACAGTAGCAAATGTTAACCATCACAGATGCAGGTTGTTTAAATAACCTCTCTGGAAACCCGAGTACATGGGATGATTGTCGCAGTTTTCAGCTTCTGTGATGTGGGAATACTGGGGTTGTGGAGATGTAGTACAGACTCTGGATTAGCTAATGGATGACAACATGGAAAACTGACAGATTCTGGTATTTTGAAGAGGAGTCCTGGTCCTTATTGTTACCCTAGGAATAATTTTCTTTGGATTGAGTGAAGCTGTACATCTGTTCCTGTGCTCTCCTCCTATGGACTAAATATTTAATCCTGTTCTCTTCTTGGCTAGCTAATTGAGATGTCTCACCAAAAACTGAACCCCAGGAAGCAGTCTCTTAAAAGTCTGGTCTCTCCCCCTGGTACTTTTGGGAATAGTGCAGGAAAGACATTACTGCTTTATGGCAACCAATTATGATGCTGCCCGATAGGTTGTGCCCTGATCTTATCTCGTTTCTTTTTGAGCCAACATGCAGATATTGATTTCTGTGTTGCCTTAATATCCTTGCATTAGATGATGTGTTCTTTTGTTTTGGGGTAGATATAAGGAAGGTCTGAGCAACACAAAAGAGATCCTTACAGAGCTGAACCTGTTTCCCTCTGAAGAGGACTGCATCGCTGTTCAGCATGTCTGTACCATCGTTTCCTTCCGCTCGGCCAACCTCTGTGCTGCTGCCTTAGCAGCGATACTGACTCGACTGAGAGAGAATAAAAAACTGTTAAGGATGCGAACCACTGTTGGGATTGATGGGGGACTCTACAAAACCCACCCCCAGTAAGTAACTAAAGAGGATTTGGTAGTTGCTGGCCACATGCTGATGTTGCAAAGAGTCTCCATCTGCATATACATGTGGCTTTTCAGGGAACTGCTGGTTTTGCTCCAGGGCTGGGGTGAGATCTGGTGGAGTGCAGAGAATAAGACTGGCTTAGTTATTGCAAAGCTGTCTCAGGAGCTTTAGAACTTGGAGTGGGAACAACACGACACATGGGATAATGGTGTCTGGGGAAGAGCAACTGATTCCTCAAGTGACCCCTGGGCCTTCAGGGCACTGTGGAGTTTTTCTTTTCTTTCTTTCTTTCTTTCTTCCTCCCTGCCCCATTTTTGAACCTGTGCTTTCCCAAACGGGAAACTTTCCCAAGCATTTCTCCCAAACTGGATGAAAATCTGATTCTAGATGGAAACTCTCACCCTCTGTTTGTGATAGTGACTCTCCGCTGTTGCCTGGCTTTTCTCCAGTGTCCCTCTTCCTTGGCACTGACACTTGTTTAGAGGTATATTCACGTTCCTGTAAGTCTACTGGTTCTGCAGAATACCGAGAAATCAGGATCATTGAACCCATCTCCTAGACCAGTTTTGGACCTTGTGCTCCTCTTGACTGTGCTTCAGCACTTGTGCTGTTGGATGTGTACATGTATTGGAAGTGTATGTGAAATCAACCATGCATGAAACACTTGTGAGAGTCTAAAGAAACTCTTTGTTCCTGTAGATATGCCAAACGTCTGCACAAGGTGGTGAGAAGGCTGGTCCCAAACTGTGATGTTCGGTTCCTCCTCTCTGTGAGTGGCAGTGGGAAGGGGGCTGCCATGGTCACAGCGGTGGCATATAGGCTGGCTGCTCAGCGCAAGCAAATTGATGCTGCTCTTGCACCATTTCTACTGTCCCTGGAGACCCTCAGAGAAGTTAAGAGCAAAATGAGGACTGAGCTGGAATACGGGCTAAAGCGAGAAACGCAAGCCAGTGCCACAGTGAAGATGTTACCCACGTATGTCTGTGGGACACCAGATGGAACAGGTAATTTCCTGACCACCTGGAGGTGGTTCAGGAAAGTTGCTTGTCTTTTTTCCGGCAGGGGATATGCCAATTATTCTGGCAAATGCCAGGGTGATTTATGTTGGCAAACTGGTGCTTCCTGCGATGTTATCTGGCTGGCCCTTTAGCCCCATGCTAGCAGACTGATGGGATAAGTGCCATAGGGAGCAGCATGCTGTCATTGGCACAGATGAAGTTTCTTGGGGATGTGCTACAAGAAGCACCAAAATGAACTACCTTTCTTCTCTTACAGAGAAAGGAAAGTTCCTTGCCCTTGATCTTGGCGGGACAAATTTCAGGGTTCTGCTGGTCAAAATCAGAAGTGGGAGAAGAAGATCAGTGCAAATGTATAACAAAATCTTTGCCATTCCTTTGGAGATCATGCAGGGGACGGGCGAAGAGGTAACCTCTAATGAATGTTAAATTTATTCAGCCAATGCCCATTGCATGGGTTTACTGTGAGTTTTACAAGCTTTTTCTTTCCTTCCAGCTTTTTGACCATATTGTCCAGTGTATAGCAGACTTTCTGGATTATATGGGGATTAAAGGTGCTCGACTGCCTCTGGGCTTCACCTTCTCCTTCCCATGCAGGCAAGCCAGCATTGACAAGGTAAGAACTGCGACACAGAATGGGTCAAATGGTGGCTGTGCATCTGCTTGGTAGATGACATCATTTTGAGTGAGGGTGACTTACTGGTTTGGAGATTGCAAGCAAAAAGCCGTTCTTCTAAGTGTTTTCTTCCAAGTAGGACTTGTCAAGGTTGAAGAGAGAGAGAGACGTGTGCAAATTAGTCTTTGGAGAGAATATTTCAGCTGTTTTATGACGATTTTATTACTCTGCTGTGCAAATTAGTTCTGTTTGATGCATATAGGATGATAACTTTCACCTCTTGTATCTGATAAGAGATGGATGTTACTTGCTTTTATTCTATAAAGATTAAGCCCTTATGATATTGAAATGACTACATATTTTTAATAGCCCAGGAATCTCTTATGCTGCCTTAACATTTCAATGGCAAGAGATAACAGATGCCTTCTTCGACTTGCTCAGCTACAGTCCCAGGGTGTTTTCCTAACTGTGCTGCACTGCTCTGACTGTATAACTTCTGTACTACATTAGTTTCTTTTTGTTCAGTGTCAGTGGGCAGAACTGAACTTGCTTGTTCAGCTTGGAAGGGTTGGCTTTTTTGACTTACCTTCATCTTTCCAGATGTGATGTAAGAAAAAACCAAATTCAGGAAGAAAAAACTCTCAATTGTTTTGATGCATTTCCAAAGAGCAGCAGGGAAGGTTATGTTGCTTAATTCTAGTCAAATATGTAGGATATTGGGTATATGAGAGACTGCTTTTTATTGAATGTTTTTATGTCCTGGTGGGTTTCACAATAGCTTCCAAGTATAGAAGCTAGTCTGCTCTGTCTTAATTTTCAGATCACAGTTGAGAGTATAGCAATAGGACTTAACTATTTGTGGGGAGACCACTTAGTATGCCTTCCAAACCTACAGCATAGTATTTCAATCTTGACAAATGATGAGGAAGCAAATTCCAGAGCAGTCATGGCAAACTGAGTGAGACACATCTGTGCCAGGGTCCCATAGTATGTTGCCCTGTGTGTTTGGTCTTTTACTGTTGCTAGAACTTGAGTTTTTTTTTAAGAGCAGCTTTTTCTCCCAGTTGCCCTTTTTTTTTCTGATTTGAACAGACAGTCCAGAACCAGTTACCAAGTGGAAGGCTAATTTCTTCGCGCAACCCGGAAATCTGCTTCTGTCAGGCCGGGTCGCTGTCCAAAAAGAAACAAGTTAGTGTTGCCTGGAGTAGTGGGATCACACCAAGTGTCCTTCAGTAAACAAGCCAAAAATTAACAGTAGATGTTCATTAATGTTTGTTAGGTGTTTAATCGTTTACAGCAAAAGTATTTTTTATAGTCTTTCCCCGCCAGATAATGCAATGGCTATATGCACAGAGGGTAACATCAGAAGGTTTTCCAAATGAGAGTGTTAGAAGGCAGAGTTGGCAGTGCCTTGATAAATAGCTGAGTAAACTTGGAGTCACTATGATCAGCAGTTGAGTAAGAAAGATATATGTGCACACACTGCACTAGAACACTCACAATAATCTGTCCAGGGAAATATGTTATTTTAAAAAAGGGACGGGGGGCTAGGGACAAGAAGAGACTGATGGTTGGGATGTGGATGTACAGTCTTTTCTCTGTCTTCATTTGTCATTTTCTTCCCCTTCTGTTTCAGGGAACGCTTGTGGGATGGACAAAAGGTTTCAAGGCAACAGATTGTGAGGGGGAAGATGTTGTTGATATGCTGAGAGAGGCCATCAGGAGAAGAAACGTGAGCTCATTTTCTGCTCTTTTTGGTATATTTAATGTACTCTTCCTCTTCCTCTAGGATGCCATGACTGATTGTGGCTTGTGTTTTAGGAGTTTGACTTGGACATTGTAGCAGTGGTGAATGACACTGTTGGGACAATGATGACATGTGGATATGAGGATCCAAACTGTGAGATTGGCCTTATCGCAGGTACAGTGATATTGAAGTGACCACTGTAAGAAGAAAGCATGTATGCAGGTGCTAGGCTTCACACCCTGTTTTGGAATTTGTAAAACATCTTATTTGAGTTTGATATATGGTGTTACTGGTCTCTTGGGGTTCTTGGTAGATTTGTATGGTATTCAACAGAGAACATAATAACACCTGTAGCAGATAGGATCCTGAATCTGTTGGACTTTTGATCGTATCTCAGATGGTGCCTAACAAGTGTATGCATGGTAAAAGAATATGAGAACAGCAGGTAGAGCATGAATCCTTGTTTTGACAAGTGTATTTTTGTGTGTGGCCAGATTTACTGTGTAGCCAGGTCATAGGCCTTGGGACAAGCAAATATTTTTAAAAATCTGAATGAATTCTTTTTGGGCTTTCTAGATGATTTCCCCCAGTAGGTGCCTGCAAGTTTTCAGCCAGAAATACATCTAAGCATGTAAGATCTGAAGCCCCAGGGAAAATAGACTCTTCTGGCTGGCTAAGTGCACCAACTATCTCATTTTGTTTGGAGAACTGGTCCTTATGTTAGTTAATGTAACCCAAGTTGCAAGCGATGAGGTCCTGTGCACCAATTCATTTCAGACTTAGTAGCTGCTTGACTGGCTGCTAGGCTCTTGGCAGTGTTTGCTTTTGGGAGCAAGATGATTTGTGGTGCATTACAACCAGACTGGCAGCAATGACTGATCAGTGCTTGCCAATGACTGCCAAAGCCATTTCTGACCTGCAACAGAGTCTTCATTCCTCTACGCTGGGAATTCTCTGCACTATTTTACTTGGTAACATTCTGTTGTGATAAATTACAGCACTCTAGCATTGCCGACTGGCTAGCACTTGCTTCTGTAAGATATGGAGAGATATTTGAAATTTGGGAAGTGGAGAAAAGAGCTGTTAAGATGATTGCTGCAGTCGTCTTCTATGTGTTTCAGCTGCTGCTTCGCTTTTCTGGCTGAAGCCTTGTCATTTCTTTCCTCCTAGGAACGGGCAGCAATGTGTGCTACATGGAGGACATGAAAAACATAGAAATACTGGAAGGGAATGAAGGAAAAATGTGCATTAATACAGAATGGGGAGGATTTGGTGACAATGGCTGCATTGACAACATCAGAACAAAATATGATAAAGAAGTAGATGAAGGCTCACTGAATCCAGGGAAACAGAGGTAAATGTGATGGTCCCCATGACAAGGGCCTGATGCAGTCAGTCTTCGAGACACACTGGCTGCTTTTTAAAATGCACTTAGTCAATGAATAATCAGAAAGGAAATTTTAATATTACATTTCATTTGTTGCATGGTAAGTAATGCAGGTATGCAGAAACAATGTATGTTGTTTCTGTTACCACAGCACTGTTTTCACTTTAGGGCAGTTACTAAACAGTGCAGATCTTAAGATTTCCCTGCAAAGTGTAGGCCTTGCTGTGTTCCTCCTCTTGGAGTGTTTTTTCAAAGGAAAAGTACAACTTGTGCGAGAGGATAAACTGAACTTGACCGTTCTTTGTTTGGTAAAGACAGCATTGATGACATATGACTCACTGGTGAGTGCACGGCAGGGATAGGGAAGTGTTTCGCTTCAGTGTGGACCCTGGCTTTAACATTATGTTCTGTTTAATATTGCAAGGTTTTTTTCTAGTTCTGTTACCTTTTAACATGGGTAAATAAGTTGTAATTAATGTTTGTACTTGAAGTCACTGAACAGATTTTTGATGGTTGAAAGATGGACTTCAATGGCTATTGCTCTGCAAGTTTTTACTGCTTTTGGGTTGTTGATATCAGCCTTTGAGAGTTGATAGGGCATGTACGTACTACTCATGTTAAACAGAGCTAACATGCCATCTCTTTAAAAGCACTTTTTTTTTCTTTTATAACATAATAGGTATGAAAAAATGACCAGTGGAATGTACCTAGGTGAAATAGTAAGGCAAATTTTGATCGACTTAACCAAACAAGGACTGCTGTTCAGAGGACAGATTTCGGAATCACTCAGGAAAAGAGGCATATTTGAAACAAAATTCCTGTCTCAGATTGAGAGGTAAAGTTGTTAGATTTACATGATTTAAATCCTTAAGGTCTTTTGGGACCTCTGGAAAATAGTCTTCTGCAAGTGTGTGGAGCCCTTTCCTTCAAGAAGTCAATTATAGTTTTCTTCTTTGTGCACCTCACCTTACTCCCCCATCCCCAGAATAAAAGCCAAAAATGAGGAACTGGGGGAGTTCCAGAATTATTCTGTAATTATATGAATTATCACTTACTGTCTACACAGCTGTGTTATCTTGGATGCCTTAACCAGCAGGCATGATTATACTTGGAGTGTTTCTTGTAGGACTTAAAATAGTACTTACTTTAAAAAAAAGAAAAAACCAATGATATATGAATATTCCATGAATATGTGCTTACCTACATATCTGTGCATGATTGCAATAGTCTTGCAGGCTGTTTGAAGCCCTTTCTACTGTTGAAAACCTTGGAGAAGGTAGCATCTCAGCCTTGAGATCGAAAATAACACAGTCAGGTGGCTGATCTGGCTCAACTCCCTCGTGACTTTGGGAGTTAGGTGAATAACTACTGTTTGTGCCTTCTGGAAATACAATCTAACACAGCAAAGGGCATGCCAGGAGCAAGTTTTCAATCTGAATTCAGGCTGGAGTCTGCCTTAAAACAATTAGAGAGTGTTAGAGGTGGAGAAGTGGTCCCGTTTCCTTTGAATCATGGTAGAGTCTCAGCTTCAAGACTTTCATTTGCATGCCTGCCGAAGCTTCCCCTAATGCCTTGCTGCTGAGTGTGTTTTCCTCTGCGCAGTGACCGGCTCGCCCTCCTCCAAGTCCGGCGAATTCTGCAGCAGCTCGGCCTGGACAGCACGTGTGAAGACAGCATAATTGTGAAAGAAGTGTGTGGAGCTGTTTCAAAAAGAGCCGCTCAGCTCTGTGGGGCAGGACTGGCAGCTATTGTAGAGAAGAAGAGAGAAAACCGAGGTGTGGAGCGCTTGCAAATCACTGTTGGAGTAGATGGGACTTTGTACAAGCTCCATCCACAGTGAGTACCTTGATGCTGCTTCCCTTTGCTGTTTGCTCATTTCCACTGTGAAAACATACGGAGCTGTACCAGCTTTCTGCTGAGATGATAAAAAATGAGAGAGGCGATAAAGATCTAACGTATTTCCCTGCATCCTGTCATTTCTCTTGCCTAGCCAAAGGATCAAAAATTGCAAAATTAAGTCCAGTTATCACTGAGAGGCTCTTTTCTCTGGGATGCTGAATGAACTTATTCTTCTCGTATTTGTTTTCCAATGTTTTGGGGGATTTCTGCAATATCTGGATGTCCCAGATGGAAAGCTGTGTTGATTTTTTGGAGTTGGGTCAATGTTTTGTGAGCAAGGCCTGGAAGTAGATGCATTAGCTTTTGAGTTGGGAGAAATGAGCGTCCTCCATGATCCGTAATGGCAAGGAGAGGTGTCTGGCATGATGCTGAACAAAATCAAAGCGGAGAAATAGAAATTAAAATCTGATTTTGTACAGAAACCTGTCTCTTTCATGAGTAGGAGGAAGAACAAAGGGATGCTGTGGAGAACCAGTCGAAGATGTTGACTGAGGTTATGGTTCCTTGCTAATAAATATAAAGATCTCGGATCAGAAAGCAGCTGCTAAAATGATCTGTTCTTCTCTCCCTTTCCTTTCAGTTTTTCTAGGGTCCTGCGGGAAACAGTGAAGGAACTGGCACCTCAGTGTGATGTGACTTTCATGCTTTCTGAAGATGGAAGTGGGAAGGGAGCTGCCCTCATTACTGCAGTAGCAAAAAGATTGCATAATGTTGGACAGAAGTAAAAATGAGAGGTCAAGTCATTTCAGCTCTGCCAGGCGTGTGCGCTAGAGATTTGCTGAGTGGTGATTCAAGATAGCTTTGCCAGACACCAGTACACAGGTACCTGTTTTCAGGGAGCAGCTGTTTTTTGACCAACCAGGATTGCGGATTTTTGTCCTTTGATAACTTGGATCGGGTGTTTCTGCTCCCCACTGGCATGATGTCATGGCGTACCACAATCTACTCAGTTCTGTACTTCCTGCAATGCATCTATAAGGCACATGGGAGAATGAAAACAAAACAAACAAACAAAACGAAAAAATCAACCCCAAATATGTCTTTTTACAATGGCTTAATTAAGCTACTGCACTACAACTGAGTTTATCACCAGTTTCTTAGGATTTGTGTGTCTTTAGTTTCAGCTTGGCCTGGCTCAAGGAATATCAAGATCCTGATGTTGCACCTATCCTAGTGGACATATTTGTTCAATGCTTCACAGGTTTTACAATAAATTTACAGGTAAAATAAATTAATGGACTTTGGTCAGTGATGCTCCCTGCTCTGCTACATTGGTTGCAAGTGTGTTGTAATACTTCCCTGAGTACAGGAGGCATGTTGAATAGATGAATGTAAAAGAAAAAAAAATATGATTCCACAAAATATCCGTTTCTGTCAAAATACATTAGTGCATCTGAGTGCACATAAACCTAAACCAACGCTGAATGGATTCTGACTGTGACTGATTCTTTTGATACCGGGGGAAAGAGAGAATGTAGAAGCAGCTACAGGGTCTGCTGTGTGTATGTCAGGGCTACGTAGAGAGGAGCAAATCTGTTCATCTTTGGGCCGCCAAAATCGCTACGTAGAGAGGAAAAAAGTCACCTGAATTTCTGAAATTCTCCTCTTTGTTTTCCCTCAGTTATTTCCTTGCCTGTTTATGAGAGGATAGTTTCCATTTTGTGGAAAAGAGTTTATCCTTGTTTTTCATTTTCTGTTGCCTGCTGCTCTGCCTGCGCGTAGTCTGTTGTAAATAAATCTGTGGTGCTGTGAGTCTTTGCTTCTCTGTCTAGTGCCTCTTCTGAGTTGTGGGAAGAACATGCAGGCAAGCGGGAGCTTTCTTTAGACCTATCTATAACAGTACTCGGCAACGCTGCAGTTATTACGAGGGTGGCTTGCAGACAGAGCCCATGCCCTTGTGTGACCAAATGTCCCTCACCTGATTTACCAATCCTGGAATAAACGTAAACAATAATGTGGTACAGAGAAGCAACAAATCTGTAGCCTGCTATTCTCTGTTCTCAAGTATTCCTTTATCTCCTTTAATCCTCTCTTCTTGGATATTTGCTTCCTTTCAGGCTGGCAGCAGAAAGTGGGGCCAAGAAATGTGCTTTAAGCCTAGTTAGGTCAAAAGTAACTATCGTGCAGGGGGATAAGCAGTAGGGTTTATGTGATAATCTGTAACAAGGCAGACGGGTTTAAATTTAGCAATGGTAAATTCAAAATTTGAAGCTGCAGACCTTTCCTGTTCGTAGTTTTTAAAAGAAACGTGCCAACAGCTTTGTGTCTATGTTGGAGTCACTGGATGGGTGAAAAATAGTACTTGGAAATAATTTTCACTTCTGAAGAAATTCCTCGTGGTGCTGGGCTCACTATACTGAGCAATTGGGAAGAGACAGGTTGTGAACTCATATTACATTTAAGGTTTTTCCTGCTTTTGTCAAGAAACTTAGTATTTTACTTTTTCTTTATATTTCAGAATCCACAGAGGTACAGAAACCAAAGCTTTCTATGTAGTGGGGGCAGAGTTATTTGGAATGGATGTTTTTTCCTGGTGATGAACAGGCTAAATTTAGAGGGGCTGGGTATAGAAGAAAAAAAACATCAGTCTTTGGGGCTACGTGGTGTCTAGAAGTAGCCTAGAATAACTCTTCTGCATTGACTGTTTCTCCCCTTGGCACTCTGAAATCTTGTACTATCTGTGTAGTTTTGGGGGAGCGGATTGTGCTAATCTGCAAAAGTGCAGCTGTGGATGAAGTATGTCCCTGTGTATCTGGAATGAGGTGGTGTGGACTTGCCCTGGGATGGCCACGTGAGTACGGTGCAGAGTATCTTTTGCACTTTTATTCTAAAGTCTGTTCTGCACAATTGGAATGCAAATCAGTAACAAAACAAGGTAAACCCTTTGCATGGATCCTTTCTTTGAATTTAGAAAGAAATCCTATATTGCTTTTCTTTTTAGTCTTTTTTGGAAATTAAATATTTGCACTTAGTCAGTTTACATCTCAGCTGCATTTACTCCTTTTCTGCAGTAGATTAGGCCCACACAATAATATTTTTTTTGCATCTGCAGGTTTTTTTTTTTTCAGTGAGTCTGAGGGCATTGTGGAATCCGATCACATGAACCTTAAACTGCTCACAAAGTGCTTGGTGACCTGCGGCTCTTGTCGAGGTCCCCAAGGCCCAGGACACGCACTCTCTTGCCTTTTCCGCAGGCTGCTGGCTTGCTCTGAAGCCAGGCAGCTCCCACGCGGCTCTGATATGCATCTGCCGGGCAGGGAGATGGCATCCAAGCTGGGAAGGCTGCTGCTTTCTGAAAGGGAATGAGCAAATTTTCGGTGGGCAGCCCTGGAAAAGGGAAGGATTGGCTACTGCGGGATTTTACCAGGGGTACAAACTTCACTTGTAGTTTCCCAGGGATCCCATAAACACACTGACACTTCGACTGACACTAGAACAGAACATTCTCCAGCTGGGTAATGATGCAGCATCATGTTCCCGATTATGTCGACATGTTGAAACTCAAGGACTGTTGCAGACTTGCAATCTCCCTTGTATAGATTTTAAGCCACTGAACCAAAACCCTTCTCTGCACGTTGTAGGTGGCGATTCGGTTTAAAGCCCTAGCTTAAAATAAAAGTAGAGGCCTTCCATTAAATGTAACTTAGCTTACCATACGCTGAAAAATATGTAGTACAATTCATCACATGTAGTTAGTCAATTTAAAATAAAATGAGATTCTTCTGGTTTCACATCTTAGATGTGCTTTACTACTGCTTTTTGGATAGCTTTGTGATCTTTCATTTTTGTGTATTTTGTGGGTCTTCCCTCCAGTCAATATGTTTAGTACTTCTTGAATTTACTGATTTTATTTTGATGCTTCTTTGAAGCCATGAACATCCTTTTTCAGATCTAGTTCATACATTTGATCTGGCCAGTTGAAAGATCTTTAAATCACAGGCATGACAGAAGTATTACTGGGTGGAGGTAGTAAGGTTTGTGCTTTTCAGAAACTCCCAGCAGATGGTTGCAGTTACCCTTTCATCTGCAAGGAAAAGATGATCCTAAATATGTTGGTTTGCCTGCTAGAGAGACATTTTGGTGGCTATAGATTTGGACAGCGCTGGTGCTTGATTTGTAATCCAGAGAAAATGCAGTAGCAGTTCGGTGGTGACATATTCCCTTTGTCACTCTGACAAAGTTCAAAAGTAAATATAGGATCATGTGTAAATCCTTCAGAAATCCTGATTAGCATAATCTCCCTTCTTGGGCGGTCAATATTATATAGGATTAGCAGATTTGTGTAAAGGAGTTTGAGGCTGAAATGTAGGTACTGCCAAAATGAAAGTATTGTGATTTGTTTCTTTGCGTTCGGTGAAATGAGCTGGCTTTTGTTTGGGAGTCTCAAATACACGATCACCGTAGCAGTAGGTGGAGAGGGAAGGAGGCAGGGAGTAGGGGAGACTCAGTGAATGTTGTCCAGCTATAGGTAAACTTACAGTTTCTCTCGAAGGGACCTCCACTGCCTTGGACTGTCATTGAGGGCTTATCCAAACTTGCCAAGTGAGTAGCTTGTCAAGTGATATATATATTTATATTG
>NW_009606016.1:3263-3506 GCF_000690535.1 Cariama cristata | reverse complement strand
GCTTTGGGTGGTGCGGCAAGGGTCCTGGCCCTGGCAAGGGTCCTGGCCCTGCCATGCTAGAGGTGCTGGATGAAGCACTTGCCTGCAGTGCGGAGCACCAGATTTAGCCCTGGCTGGAGTCAGAAATACCCACACCTCGTGGGACTGGCCCTCCCAGTGGCATGCCGTGGGCGTCCCAGTGATAGGGACCATTCGTAATAAACACAACTGCCCTTGGGCTTGCGTTGCAGGGGGCTTGGCTTG
>NW_009606016.1:1536-3162 GCF_000690535.1 Cariama cristata | reverse complement strand
GTGGCTGGAGAGCTCAAGTCACGCCTGGCCCGTTGTGTCGGGCAGAGGAGCAGCCCCATGTGCCTGGTGGTCCTCGGAGCCTTTCGGGTGGCGCTGGCTCCAAGCACCTGCCTTGTGTCTGTGCTCCCCATGCCGGCTCCCACCTCGTGCGGTGAATCCTCTGGCATCCTGGTCCCTTCTCTCCTCCCTGGTTTGCTCCGAGCTGACTGTTGAACTGGACCCTGCTGGTGGAGGAGTGGGCTAAGCATCGCCTTGGTGCCTTCATGGAGCTGGGCTCATGTACCGTCCCGCTGCCTTGGCTAAACGCAGGAGGTCCTTGGTCCTCGCCGGTGGTTTTTTGTCCCCCAATAAAAGCACCAGCCCTGCTGTTGGGAGGGACTTGGGCTTGGTGCTTGAGCCACAGTGGGAGGACAGAAGAGGCTGGGAGAAGCCGAGTGACGTGATGGCTGTCCCGTACGGGATCCTCAGTGCAGCGCTGGGTCTTGGAAGGGCTGTGGGGGTCAGAGGGCGATGCGTCTCCCTCCCTTGAACCGAGACCCTTTGGCTCTACAGGGGCCAGCTCGCTTGCTGGGGGCTTGCATGGCAGGGCTGCTCCTCCCTGGGGGAGCCGTTGTCCCGGGGGAACTGGCGCGGGGCTGGGCTCACCTGGAAACCTCTGTCCTTGAGGGCTGCCGCCAACCACCCCCTCCTCCTTCACAAAACCCAGAAACAACAAAAAAAGTTCTTCTTGGCTCCTGCTCTTTCCCATCTTGCTTTAATCAGGGGAAGAATGTTCCTCTGCGGACACTGTGGGGTTACAGAGGCTTTGGGAAAACGGGAACCCTCTTCCCCTTAGTCACAGCGAGGACTACCCTGTGTTTGCAAGGAAGGGCTGGGGACCCTCCTTGGGGACTGGGGACCCTCCCCAGGGGCTGCTTGAGGCCATCACAGCGTGGTGTCCCCCGTCCCCCCACCAGCATCGGCATTTGGGCAGCCAGGGCAACAGGCACGCTGGCTTCGGCATAACTCCTGGTGGGACACGAGCTCCCAGCTCCTTGTCGGCACGCGAGCGTGACACCGCTGCCTTTCCCTGCCTGCTGTGTGCCAGGGCTGCTCTCTCCACTCGAGAGCCTCTTACCTGCACCGTGCCCCCCCCGCCCCCCTCCTTGCTGCCCAGGGGCTGGCTGGGCCGGTGCTGCTGGAGCTGGGCAGTGCAGGCTGGGGAGCTCAGCCGGGGGGCTGTGTGCTCCTGCCCTGTCTGTTGTTGCTTGTGGGAAGCACCGCAGGCAGGGAAACGGAGCAACTGGGAGATGCCCGCCCTGCTGGAGGTGCTGCGGTGGCAGGGTGCTGGCAGGGTCTCCCCCCCGGGAATTTGGGGGCTGAGAGTGGGAACGTTGCCGTTTGATCCCTGCCGCCTTGCTGCCTGTTCAGGCAGAAGTGCAGGCAGAGGTTTTTTTCCCCTTCCTTGCTCCCACTGCATCCCCAAACCAGGAGGCAGCACTCCAGGCAGCAGCATCCACTATCTCCAGCTTCCTTCCATGGGCTGAGGGCTGTATCCACCATGCATCCTTGGACTGGGCATCCCAGGATCCTAATTGCCTCAGTTAATTAGTGCTGGGGAAGGGCTCAGAGCCTGCAGTATCTCAC
>NW_009606016.1:0-1509 GCF_000690535.1 Cariama cristata | reverse complement strand
CAGCCAGCACCGGGGGGGGCTTTGCGTGGGACGGTGGCACTTGTTCACCTGGGGACCATGAGCCCGTTAGCTCAACCGCTTCACTCCGAGCGCTGTGCTTGCCGACGGACGGGTTGCTGCCCGGCAAGGCTCTCTCCATCCCGGGCCGGTGGTTGCCTGGTTCAGGCACGACTCCCTCTGCCAGGAGGATGGCAGCGATGCCTGGCCTTAGATCCCAGCTCCATAGACTGCGTGTCGCTAAGAGAGCCAGGAGCGAGCGAAAGCGCCCGTCGTCCCCGCCAAGAGCACTGGTGCGAGCTGGCTGAGCGTGCTGGGCGCTGTTTGTTTAAAGCGCTGGGGCTGCCACAGTTTTCTCAGCTGTTCCCCCTTCCTCTGGCCTGGCCGCGATGGAGAACAGGGCTGGGTTTGTTCGGGCGGCTGCCTCCCCGCAGCCGCACTCCAGTAAGCGGCCGGGACAGGGGGCTGCAGGCGCTGGGGCACGTCTCCGCTTCCAAGGGCAGGAAGGGGAAACGCTCCAATATTTGTGGAAAGCGGCGGGGAGGGGGAAAGAAAGGTGAAATGGAAAGTGCCTCTAAAACACGGATTCCTGCCGGTGGCGGGAATCAACCGCGGCCACCCGTTTCTTTCCTTCCCTCTCCCCAGGTGAACAACAACGGGATCATCTCATTCCTGAAGGAGGTTTCCCAGTTCACACCGGTGGCCTTCCCCATCTCCAAGGACCGGCGTGTGGTGGCGGCTTTCTGGGCAGACGTGGATAACCGGCGGGCAGGCGATGTGTATTACCGAGAGAGCACCGAGCAGCCCATCTTGGAGAGAGCAAGCAGGGACATTGTGCAGTATTTCCCCGAGTTCCCAGAGTTTTCCGCGCAGTGGGTCTTCATTGCCACCTGGTACCGAGTGACTTTCTTCGGGGGCAGTTCTTTTTCGCCAGTGAGTAGCTGAGGCAAAGACGCCGTTAATTTAGGGGCAGGGTTTTTTTTTTCTTTTTTTTTTAAAAAGAAGCATCCCACTGGACCGTGCTGTGTGGCACGGAGCCATCAGCAGGGCTAAGGAGCCCCGGCAGCTCCGTCACGATGCCTTGCCGTGACAGAGCAGCACCGGGCTGGCAAAACCAAACCCTCCTCTTTGTGCCATGCGGAGGCTGCAAATCGCTGGCATCCCTGCTTGTCGGGCAGCAGGAGGGCACCGTTTGCCAGCCTGCAGCTGTGCAGGTGGGGTTTTGGTGCCTTTCTTCCAGAGGCCTGATAACCACATTTCTCCCCATTTTTCCCGTTTCCCCCAGGAAGAGAAGGGAGCTATTGTGCTGGGCAGGAGGATCATCGCACCTTAGGCTTAAAAATAATTAAACCCAACTGCCTTTTCTAGCAGAGGAGGGCTGGGGCTCAAAGAAACACCCCTTTGCTAAATGTTCTTTCTGTCACTTTATTTTCTGACCTTTTTTTTTGGCTGGCTCTCCTGCCCGCTCACTGGTTTCTTCCCCTCCCCGCTGCAGGTAAACACTTTCCAGAT
>NW_009606015.1:0-203 GCF_000690535.1 Cariama cristata | reverse complement strand
GGATCGCCAGCCTTTTGCTTGGTTTGCTTGGTTGCAGAGACCTCGAGTCATGAGTCGGTGGCTCTTAGGGTTTGTAGGCTGCGTAGGGCAGAGACCAGGGATGTGCCAGCGTAGACTTTGGGATTGCTTAGTCTAGCTCGTGCCCCTCGGAGAAGCCGTGGACTTCAAGGGCAGGGTCCCTCCTGCCCCAGCCCGTTCGTCCT
>NW_009606014.1:7161-7514 GCF_000690535.1 Cariama cristata | reverse complement strand
GCTCCGCTCCCAGGGGCTGAGGGGGTGCACCCAAGGAGTCCCCCACAGCCCAGCCCTTTGCCAAAATCAATCTACCAAGCCCCCAGATGTCTGGGGGGGGGCGTGTGCATTGATCCCGGGCTTCCCCGGGGATTCTCAGCCCCCTCCTCCCAGAGCTGTGGGGTAATGGGGAGCTGGCACAGCAGGGTGACAGGGATGCGGTCCCTGCTCCAGACCCAGTCCCGTGGCTCTGACACCCTCCCCACGAGTGGGAACAGCAACAAGCTGGACTGGCCCTGCCAGAGCCTGCGGTGCCCTCCCAGCACCCTGGGACGGCAGCACCCACGTCACCCCCGCCACCCCGCACGGCACGC
>NW_009606014.1:3201-7086 GCF_000690535.1 Cariama cristata | reverse complement strand
GTGCAGGAGAGGAGGGTAGCGGGCGAACTGCCATCACCCTGGTCAACTCCTCCGGCAGGTTTTACCCACCCACTCGAAAGAGCAGTGAGGATTTGGGGTGGAAGGTGCAAAACCAATAATGCTTTCTGAGATTTTGGGTGCGGGGAGGGACTGCCCCACGGCCAGGAGGCATTGCCAGCCATGGAGCATCCTTCCTCCTCGCCCCTGGGGTTTTTATGTGCTCCCCGGTGTCGGTGGTACCCCATCCCGGCAGCCCAATGCTCTGAAACTCCCTTGCTTCGGGGTTTTATCTCGGCTGGGCTTTTGCCTGTGGTGTCTGGGTAAGGCGGTTTGTCGGAGGCGATGCTAATCCAGCTGAAACAGTGGGTCAGGGAGTATTTTTACCACCCAGCTGTCTGGGCATGTTGGGAGCTTGTTGGGTGACCTGATGGGGAGCGGTGCCAGCGCCCTGACTCGGCGTCTCCTCCAACCCAGCCAGGCCAGGGTGGGAAATCAGTACGTAAAAACCTGAGGACGGCAGAGCCGATGGGCCCCTTCCTCACCTCCATTGCCCTGGCAGCAGCTCGTCGGTACCCCGGCGTGCCAGCCCTGCGGTCGTGTGAACATCACGCTGATGATGATGCACCGGGGCGTGATGGCAGGGGACGGTGCCAGGGCTCAGGCGCGTGCCAAGGGCGTCAGTCGCTCCCGCGGGAGCAGGGAGAACAGAAACGTGCCGGGGAGCACACGTGCCAGTGGTCACCCGCTGACCCCGGCTATGGTCCCCTGCACTGTGCATGTCACGGTAGACAGGGGGGACACAACTCCTTGGGGTCCCACGTGTGATCCGCTCCTGAAATAACCAGCCCAGCGCTCCTGCGATGCAGGAATACGCCCAGAGAATTGCTTCCAGCCATGTCGTGATGGATGCATGGGGAAAAGCATCCGCTGTGTCCTCCCGCACCGCCTGGTACCCTTGGCCAGCCAGACAAAGCCACGGTGTTGGCAGATTGCCCTTGTCCCTGGCTGATGGTGGCCCAGGGATGCGGGGACAGGTGGCCCCTCCAAAGTGGTCCCTCTCCTACAACTTTGGGGGGAGGAAGGCGAAGCCCACGCCGGGAGCTGGGGAGCTTTTCCTCCCCAGCACCTATTCCGAGCTCAGACCTCAGCCCTTTTTTCCCTTCTCTCCTTCCTTTCTTTGCACAAAGGAAAAAAACATCTCCCAGGTGATGCGGGATGGGGGGTCAGGGCTCTGATGGGAGGTCTTGTATTGCTCCTGGTCCATCCTGTAATTAATTCGGGATAGGGCTGGAGCAGTGGGTTGTCGATCGGACATGCATCAGCTGGGCCACCTCGGGGAGCAGACTGTAATTGGGGTGATGAGCAGCAGAGACGGGACCCCGGGAGACCCTTCCTGCTGCTTAAATACCCCCCGTTAACGAGGCCCTGCGAGCCTCAGTTTGCCTTCTGGCCCCTGCCCTCCATTTGCTGGGAGAACCTGAGGGTTTCCCATCATTTAAATAAGCTTGGTGCTGCTCCCCAGAGCTGAGTAAAACAGGCAGGATCCCTGCATGGCAATTATTCACCAGTCCTTGCCGTGCCAGAGCCGTAGCCCTTGGCGGCCGTGTCCCCTGCGTGGGATTTCTGGCTCTGTCCCCAGGCACATCCGTGGCAATCACCCCGAGATTGCCGGGCAAATTAAGACAGGTGAGTCAGCGGGATGCTCCGGTGCTCCAGGCAGAGCCGGAGATGATGCTCACCGGTGGGACGGTGATGACTGTGCCGGGGTAATGGCTCTGCAGGGCATGGCAGGGATGGGGCTCCCCGAACAGGAGTGAAAGAGCCCGGCAATCTTCCAGAAGATGCAGTGGAGGCACCTGTCCCTACGACAGCTGAAGTGCCTAAATCCGGTTGCTGGAAGCCACGGGACGATGCCGTGGCTGGTGCCGGTGACTGGCAGTTACTCCAGGCCGGTGCCAGGCGGGCGAGGAGGAAGGGGCAGCACCCAGTTCCCGAGGAGGTGACCGGGCATGGGTCTGCCTTGACCCCCTGCTGAGGGACGTGCGGTTCCAGTTGCCCACGGTCACGCAGTGACTGGTGATGAACATGCTTCTGCCTTTGGTTGCCCGTGATTTTCTGCAGCCACCTCAGGACATCACCTTCAGGGGATCCTGCGGATGACTACAGGTCCTCCTCTCCCCTCTCTGAGGGCACGGGTCTCCCCAAAGCACTCGCTCCGGGCTCATTGTCCCCTCCCAAGCAGTGCTGGGTTTGGTGACCCATCCTTCACCCACACACAACTGAACATGCTTCTGCCTTTGGTTGCCCGTGATTTTCTGCAGCCACCTCAGGACATCACCTTCAGGGGATCCTGCGGATGACTACAGGTCCTCCTCTCCCCTCTCTGAGGGCACGGGTCTCCCCAAAGCACTCGCTCCGGGCTCATTGTCCCCTCCCAAGCAGTGCTGGGTTTGGTGACCCATCCTTCACCCACACACAACATCCCACGCACCTGCGGCGCTCCGCTGGCAAAGCACCATGGCCCAAATTGGTACAAACTGGGCAGGGATGCCAGGGAGGTGTGAAACCAGTGTGGGCACAGCATCGAGATCCCAGGGGATGGTCCCTGGGGGAATGTTGCCCCTGACCATTGCCTGCTGCTTGCCGGGCAGGGTGCTGATGCCCCGTGGCACCCCGACCGTGCAGCGCACTCAGGGGTGCCTTTTTTTTTCCCCCCCGACGCTGCGGCAGCAGCGAGGGCAGCTCAGCTCTGCCCTCTCCATCTGCCTGGTTGTGTCGGACCCTGGGCACAGAGCCACGGCCGGCCGGGGCTGAGCTGCCGGGAGTGCCGGGAGCCGTAACCCACCTGGAACCAGCCTTTCAAACCAAAATAGAGAAAATAAGGGGGGGTTATGCATCCCCTCAGCACCCAGCAAACACCCAGCACGCTCGAAACGTTGGAAGCCAGCAGGAAGCCATGGGAGCGATCACTGCTTAGAAAGCAGGCTCGGCTTTTATTTGACGGGTATCTCAGGTTATTATTTGCTGATGATAAACAAGCGTTTAAAACACGGGAAATAGGTGCTGACGTCGTTTTGTTTTGCCAGCCCTTGCCAGCCCTTTGGCAGAGGAGGAAGAGGATGAATCACCCCTCTCCTGCCCCGGGAAGCCGTTCCCCACCGCTCCCCATGTGCATAGGCAAAGGCTTGGAAACCATTTGGGAATGAAACCGGATCAGCGGGGTGACCTCATGCTGTGGAGGCTTTTTTCCCACCCCCCCAGAAAACGGTGAGCAAAGACTTGTTCCCATCTCAGTGGCAGACATGAGCTAAGCCCATCGTCTGCTTTCTCTTCTCGCTCCTTCCCCAGAAACCGCCCGCTTTCCTGCCAAACCCCTGCCCGCACCTCGAGCGCAGCTTTGGGAAAATAAATCCCTTTTCCAGATACTCAGCGCTCAGCAAAGACACGGCGTGTCTCCGTTTCCCTGGGTAAATGCCCTCCTTGGTGGGCTTCGCTGGCCCACCGTCACGTCTGTAAGCAGTAGAAACACACCTTCGGCGAGGGCCCGCTCGCAGCGGGGAGGGGATGAGGAGATTTTCATTAAGCAGGAGTTGCACCGCCTGCAATATTGCAACGCTTTCACAACCCCGCGACACGCTTTGATGTGGGCTGTTCGGGAGCCACCCTGCAACCCAGCCGGCTGCGCTGAGAGCTTGGACTCCCAAGTCCGGGTTTCTGAGCTGAGCTTAGCCACCAGCTTATCCTATGGCTCCAGGCAAGGGCTTGAAATTTATTCCGTATTTCTTATCTGGAAATGAGCTATCAATATTACCTTCCCCTTGAAAAACCGGTGCAGAGAGGGTGGTGATTTGCTAATTGTTTATTCTTAGAGGGAAGAGAAAAGGA
>NW_009606014.1:387-3170 GCF_000690535.1 Cariama cristata | reverse complement strand
TGAACCGATGTTGTGCGATTGGGTCCAGGAGGGTGAACCTGACCCCTCAAACTCCCCGTCGGTTTTGGGGGGTGCGTCCCAAGGGACCCCGGCAGAAGGCGGGAGCTCCTGCCCAGCCATCTGGGGTTTCGGGGCCAGGTGATGTGTGTTGGGGCACGTCTGGAAGATGAAAGGGTTGATTCCTCTTTTGATCATGAAATTCTCATAAATGTTAATGGGAATTACTTCGAGGTCTAACGAGGGCAGAATTGCAGCCCCCAAGGGGAGGAAGGGGGCGAGGACCAACCAAGCTTTGGCTGGGAGATAAAAGGGCTCGAATTTACCTTGTCCCCCACCTGCAAGAGCAGAGTACTGGGGGGTCAGGGGCTGCCCAGCATCCCTGCAGACCCTCCCGGGAAAGGGGGTCCCCGCATGTCCCCCACCTTGCCCAGAACTGCTGGCATCTGCACAGTCAGGCTTTAAGCATCACCTTAACTCTAGGCATCATTTTAACTCACAAATCTAATGCTTTCCCAGTGTACAATTTGGATTTTCTTCTTTTTCTTTGGTTTGTTTTTTTGTTGGTTCCCCCCCCGCCCCCCATCTTCCCTTCCCTTTTGCATCTTTCAGGTTCCCACAGACTTCAAACTCACCTGCTCCAACTACTTGCCGCCTCCCCGGCTGAAACGTGACCTGAAGTTTCCAAGTATCATTACCTTGGGCATATTTAATTATTTTATTCCCCTTTCGTTGCTAATTAGAAGCCAAGAGTAGAGGGGATGAGTAATCCCTTGGGATATTGAGTAGACACTTGCCTGAGCTTGCAAAGAAAACACTAACCCCCTCAGTATAAAGGCGTGAAATAAAAGGATGTGATATTTTCCTTGATGTCTTCATAGCCCTGCTCCTGAGATCCAGAGATCGTGGTTGTCTATCCCGGGAATGATTCACGCAGCGGCTCTTCCCATCCCCATCCAAAGGCATCTCCCATCCCAGGGATGTGCATGGGATGGGGGGGAGAAACGCTGCTCCGGCTTGGGCAGCAGAACTGGGATGGGGAAACTGAAAAGCCCCCGCAGACAGCAAAGCTGGTTTGCTGCTGCTCAGACAGGCTTGATCTTAATTTTAAGAAGTGTTTAGGTGTACAGATGCAATTGCTCCTCCCTCCCCGCTCCCTTCAGCCATGTTATCCCCTCCTCGAGGGCTGGGGGTGGTTATTTTTGCCAATATTTTCCCAGACTCGATATCTGAACGCTCCTCAGGGTTTAGCATCTCACCAGGGGAGACCAAGCAGCAGAATCCCCTGCCAGGCAGATCAAGGCATCACGAACTTTTGCTTAGATTTGACCTCTTTGCCAAAAAAACAGCTCCTGGGTGGATGACGATCCTCCTACCTGTTGTGCCGTCATGGCCAACTTCTCCGCGCTACCTGCCTAGAAGGCCAGCAACCGCTGGCAAATGTGTTTGATTGTATTATATCTATATATAAAATTTATCATACCATATCATGTCATATCATATTATATATATAAAGTTATATTCCCCCCAGGAGAGAGAAAAGAGCAAACACTGGCCATAGAGCCGTATATGGGATTTTCCTCCCTGTAAAAGTGGGGAAAGGGAAGGACCCCGGTTCCCAGCGCTGCTGGATGGCTACAACATGAGTGGGGTGGTCGCCGAACTCAGGGCTGGACGCTGTACGTATAATTTGGATGACAGGCCTTTCAATCGAAGGGAAGTGAGTACTAAAGGTCACGGTCTCAATTTTAAGAGTTTCAGAGCCAGCAAATTCAGCAGCAGCTTTAACAGGCAGCGTAACGTAACCGTGTTGCAGACGCACCAAAGCCAATACCATAATTAGAGACGCAAAATAACATTTACAGCCCAGCTCATACATATTTAGCAAGAAGTTGGAATTTTCATTTGTTTACGGTTTTACCAGCCTAAAAAGGTTTCTGAGCTCAGTTTTTTCCCCATTTTGCTTGGTTGGGTTTGCAGAGCCCAGCAGAGCGATGCTCGGTGCCGCTGGGAGGGAAGCTGGGGGTTTGCCCTGGGAGGGCAGCAGAATTTGCTGGGCTTGAGCAACAAGTTCACGCCAGTGCTTTGCCTTTGTGCTCCGGTACCCAAACCAGGACCCAGGAGGGGAGACCCACTGCAAGGCTGGCACCGAGACCCACGCTCACCCAAAACGGATCCACAAAGGGGATAAAAAAGAAACAACCCTCTTTAACATGCCGCACGCGATTGCTGCCTCGTTATCCACGAGTAGAATGGCACATTGATAGAGCTGCCAGAAAAACTTGGTAAAAACAATTTAAAAAAAAAAAAAAGAGAGAAAAAGGCGGTTGTCACATTCGGAGTCGCATGATCTCCGCTCGAGCGCTGCCTTTGAGAGCCCTCCTTGGCATGCAGGGCAGGGACGCCGCTGCCGGCCAGGGCTTGGCCCACGCACAAGTAAATGCCAAGGAGAACGTGTCTGCCAGCTTTCCTAGAAATAAATGAATCTTTGCCTCAATCTGGTGGCCTCTGCAGGGAAGGGCTGTTGGCCCAGCGCATCCTTCTCCAAACCTGCCTCTGGCTGGGATGGGGGTGATAATGTGCCGGTGGGTGGCCAGTGCTGGATTTGGGCGCTGTTTCGAAAGCACAGTGTATTTACAGCACCCGTGAAGGTTATCTTCTGAAAATTATTTCTTAAAATCAAAATAATTGAAGGATTTCTGAAGTCATGACCTTGAGTCAGAGTTTCCCTATCCAGCCTGTGGGTGGGAAGAGAGGGCTCACTGCAGGGAGAGGAGACCCTGGAG
>NW_009606014.1:0-356 GCF_000690535.1 Cariama cristata | reverse complement strand
CCATAAGGGTCTGGGTTCCGAAATCCACGCCAGGATGGGGACCGGCATCGGCATTCACCCTGCAGCTCGGTGGGGGTTTGCCCTCCATTCCCCCCTCCCACATTTCCAACCTCCTCCCGGAGCCCCGACAGCCGGATTCTGTACAAACCGGTGCATAAGCCCATAAAACAGCGGCACCGATGCTTTGAGGTTGCTCTTTCCTGGGCGACGCGGAGCGTTTGAACACCGGGGTTGGCTTTATTGGCGTCTCGCTTTGAGATATTCTTGGTTTACGACCAAGCGGCATGAGCGATGGCGAGTGTGGCAGCTGGAGGGGCAGCAAGGGGTGAGGCGAGGGGGCTGGGGACAGGGAGGGG
>NW_009606013.1:2722-2927 GCF_000690535.1 Cariama cristata | reverse complement strand
GGGCTTCTTGCCCACTTGCCTCCCTGCCTCCTTGATGCTGTCGTAGAGGGGGTCAGGAACGTCCTTGGGGTGATGGACCAGGCTGCTGAACTTGTGAGCCACGAAGGTCTTGGCGATGGTGTCGAAGGGGATGGCGTACTCGGATTCAGCGGTCGCCTTGGCCGGAGCATCCTGGCTCCGGCCCTTCTCCGGCACCGGGGGGGTT
>NW_009606013.1:1263-2688 GCF_000690535.1 Cariama cristata | reverse complement strand
CGGCTCCGGGGGAGGGCAGGAAGGTGCCCGGTCGCTCCCCGGCTCCGGACCCGCTGCTGGAGGGCATCGCCAGCTTGGCTTTTGGCATCTTCCCCTCCCAGGTGGGCTCCAGAGAGGGGCACTTGGTGCTCCCAGGCTCCTCGTGCCCCTGCACCCAGCTGGGCATCTTGGCGTGGCCGAGCGGCCGGGAGGAATTGTCCCTGGGGTCACCCCACCTCGGCTCCTCAGCCTCCCGACCCCGATGCACGTCGATGGCCGACTCGATTGCTTGGAAGATCTCGTTGCCTTGTCTGGTCTCAAACTCAAAGTTGCCTTCTCCAGATGTGCAGCGCCGGCCAGCCTCGAAGGAGAAGGTCACCTGGGGAGGGACAGGATCAGGTCCCTGCGCTACAGCCCACCGCCAGCCCACCCTTCCCGGATCCCACTTACCTTATCCCGCCCGAAGCGCCGCAGGAAGCGGTAAGGCCACCTGTAGAGGATCTCCAAGGTTTGGAAATCCCGTAACTCCAGTGCCTCCTCTCCAGCTCGCAGGATGCACCGGCCCCAGAGCCGGCAACGCTCGGAGGACTCGGTGGCCCTCACCGTCACCTCAAACTCCTGCTCCAAGCCAGCTGGGGATGGAGGAGGTTGCCATTAAACCCGTGGCAAGGAGCAGAGCTCCATGCTGCCAGAGCAGAGCTGCATCTCCCACCCCGGAGAGGTGCCGTGGGGCTCATGACCCCCTGCAGCCGGGGCGGTGGGGAAGCAGTGTGCGGCCGATAAGGGCTGGAGGGCTCCAGCTGCATGGGAGCAGCCCGATAACACAGCAAAAGCCAGCCCTGCCAAACCGCAGAGCAGGAAGAGGCTATTTCAGGAGGAGCCTTTCCACCGCACCATCTGCACGTAGCCACGGCAAGGGTTGCTCCGTGACGCAAAACCGGCCAAGGTGCCTCGGGAAAGGGGGGTGTTGAGGTGCTGTGGGACACGCGCTGCTTCTCGTGCAAGCAAACTCAGCTCTGCTGCACCTTCCCCACCTCCCCTTGCCTACCTTTGCCTCGGGAGCTGTAAAGGGAGTTTTCCTCCATGGAGAACTTGCCGTCGGTGCCCAGCAAGCTCTGTTGGACATCCTTGCCTGCTGCCTGCTCCTCTCTGCTCCTCTGCCCAGGAAAGAGCAGTGGGTGAGCGAGGGCAAAGCACAGCATCCCCCCCTGCCTCCCCCATCGCAGCAAACCCCCAGGATTCTCCTACACAGATCCCACTGTCTCCCATGCCTTGGTTATCCCTGTCGGATGCGTACCGGGAAGGCCAGCTCGCACAGTTTCTGGATCCAGTCGGCCGTCTCGGTGCCGTCAGCAGCCAGGAGGTATCGCTTGTCGGTGGTCTCCAGCAGAAAGGGGACGGTCTCCTTGGGGCAGCCGGCATCGCCGCTCACCTCCGCCACATGCA
>NW_009606013.1:456-1232 GCF_000690535.1 Cariama cristata | reverse complement strand
TCCGCCCCCAGCCGCTTGCTCCCCTCGCCTTTCCGCAGTTTCTCAGCAGCTTGCGGTGCTGAGCCCTCCGACAGCTCCAGGCGGGCGGTGGAGCAAGAGCTTTCTCGGTACAAGATGCCCCAAAACTTCTTCCATTTCTGCCATGGGGAGAAGCGGTGAGAGGAGTGAAAGCCCAGCATTGGCCAGCTCTGCTTTCACCCTTCCAGGAGTTTTCTTTCCCTTGGGATCATGCGTGAGGCTGGGACGGGATATTGGTGCAAACCCCTCCAGGGTCCGGGCAGGGTATCGCACCCTCGCCCAGGTGGGCTGGCCAAAGCCGGGGGTGAGATAAACTGGGCAGAGTGGGGAAAAGCATCCTGACACGCAGCCGGCAGCCTGCAGCAAGGTTTTCCTGGCAAGAAAAGGCACCGGCAGCATCCCAGCCTCAGCCAGCACCGGGATCCATCCCACGCTTGCCCCCACCCTGCGGTACCCAAAAGCCGTGCCGACAGCCCCGCACTGCTGAAGGACTTTCAGCTCCTCGTTTTCTTCATTTTCCCTGAAAACACCCATTTTTAAACGATTCCCAACTCGCCTTCCGAGGAAGCAACAATTCACGGCACATCGTGCGTGGGAGGCACCACCGGCGGCAGAGGGGAAGCGGCAGGAGAGGAAGTTTTGCACCAAAATCAGAGCATCCTCCATGGCGGCTTGCTGCGCCAAGGACCTGCCGGGCCAAGCAGGCTTTGCCAAAGCATGGCACCCTTTTGCCGGGGCATGGTTCTGGGACCTGCCGC
>NW_009606013.1:0-254 GCF_000690535.1 Cariama cristata | reverse complement strand
AGCTGGGGACGCCCGGGCGGCTCCTTCCCCTTCTTGCACAAGAGCGGGAACCATTGCTAAACCCTGGTCATTATCAGTCGCTGAAGTAACAAGGCTCTGGGGGTTGCATCAGTTTATGCCGTGGCTCTGGTCCGCTTTGCCGGGGTCGGGGGGGTCCAGCTGGGAGGGGGTGGGTCTTTCTGCAATGTGTCCCCAGCGCCTTCCATCCCCCTGCCCATCCCCACCTGCCCAACGTGCTGGCAGAGACTCGATGG
>NW_009606012.1:5025-7017 GCF_000690535.1 Cariama cristata | reverse complement strand
CGGGAACGTCTTCTGCTGATCTGTACGCTTTGTGCTAAATTTGATGTGCGTTAAACCTCTGCAATGCACGCAGGGAATTCTGTTACAACAGCTTTCCTGAGGTGAGGATGCCCATTCCCTCCTCCATAGCTGCTGACCTGTCCCGCCATTGCTGCCTGCTCAGGCCCCTTTTTCCCGTTCTCCCCCCATTAGACCACACTTCACTGGCTTCTGCCTCCCCTGGCCGAAGGCTCCTGATGGGTCCCGCGCGCTTGGGCGTTTTGATGAGGACATTCAGTCCCAACATATTTTCATGCTCCAGGATAATAATAAATAATGGCCAGTAAATAAAACAGAACACGGTTTTATCTGTAACCCTCAGAGGAGATACAGGCACAGTGAGGCCAGCGCTGGGCTGGGAGACGGCACCTGTTTTCTCTCTGCTGTGCAATGTCAGCATGGGCACCAAAGTCTTTTGTTTCCGATCAAAAACATGGATGAGGAAGAGTCGGTCAAGTCAAGCATGGCTAGCAGCACTCATGCTTGCACTGATCCAAAAACCCACAGGCGATCCTTAGTGCCCGTCTTCAGCAGCACGACAGCCTCCTCCAGCCGCAGGCTCGGCTCTTGGGGCAAGGCCATTGCATGATCCCTAAACCACAGCTGATCCCGGGTGCGTCCCAACCCTTCCTCGCCTGGAGATCGGCCAGAGACGTTGCTCCAGCAGTGGATTCACTGGGGCATTTACCAACATCATTTGTGTTTTTCATTCACTCACGTACCTTCCTGCCTCCCTCACCCTTATCTCCCACTATTGACCCCCCATTAGACCAGTCCTCCAAGCAGCATCTGGGGATCCCCCTAGGCCTCAGGAGGCACAGGGCGCTGTCGGAGATAATCCTGCCCAAAGGGCTTATTGCCCCAGCAGGTAGGACAGGCAGCGGATGGGCAGGGATGCTCCTCCTAGCACAGCCAGGCCTGGAAACACAGGGCTGAAATGCGCTGCCGGGAGCCCTCCAGTCCCCCCTGAGACAACCTCCAGTGCAGATCACCTCCGGCACGTGTTCATCCAGCCTTTAGAAACCTTCTGACCCCCCAGCACAGCCCGCATCAGTGCTGAAGTGCATCTCTTGAAGGAGATTTTTCGTAATATGTAGTGCAAATCTTCTTGGTGCCCTAGATCCCACATTTCCAGAGATTTCACACTTTCTCTGCCAGCACCAAACGCCGTACCTGGTCCAGTCCAGTGTCTCTGGCTCTGTACTCACTCACCTGCCTTGGAAAGCTTCTCCTGCAGCTCTCCCAGCAGTGCATGTTTGAGGGCATTTAAAGGCAGGCACACAAATTCTTTGAAACCCCCTGTGAGCTGGACACTGCTGAAGTCTGTGCAAAACTTGTGCTTTCCCCCTGTTATTTCAACAGGAAAGTTCACACCTGGGAGAAACAGGGATTCAGGATCTGTCCTCTCCAGCTAGAGTGGCTGGTGGGTTTGCACCGACACCACAGCCCCAAGCAGCAAAGGAACAAGTGGCTGCCAGGGCCTGCTTGGAGAAAACATTTATCCTGTTTTGGAGAAAACATCGCTGACAATTCCCTTTATATAAGTTGTGATTTGCTTTATTTTGAATTTTGCACTAAGGGATGTTTTAAGCCCTTTTCCTAGAAGGAATTTGGTTACATGGGAACCTCTACCTTTATTAAAAACCAGCCTGCTAGCCCTTGGGGCTGTGCACAAGAGCTTGGAGAAGGCTAGAGAAAACAAAAAATAAGAGTGCAATGAAATAAATCCCCAGCACATTAGCTCTGGAGAGGTCCATGGTTTCCTTAAGCCCCTCTCCAGATCCGGGCAGCAGGAGCACTTCTTCCCCCTTGCTTTGAGCAAGGGGACACCCGGCATTGGGGGGTGACACACAGGAAGCAGCCAGGGGGGTTGGATGAGGCCAAACAGCTGTGAGGACATCCTCCAAAATAGCGGCCTTGCGTCCAACTCCACCACCCCAGCACGTCCTGAGG
>NW_009606012.1:1309-4994 GCF_000690535.1 Cariama cristata | reverse complement strand
CTCCTCTCAGCAGGAGCCCCGCCGCAGCCACCTGTCCTAGACAGCCTCGGTGATGGCAGAGACACTTCTCCTGCGGGGATTCTCCGCTGTCTAAGAAGGGTTGGGCTTCACAGCACTGCTTTCCCCCCCGCAGGGTCATTAGAAGGGTCTCCCAAGAGGAAGGGTTTCACCAGACACGTTGGAGCATGCTGCAGCCTCCTTCCCAGAACAGGGACACGTGTCCTGCCAAATCGCCGGGGCGAGGGTTTGCGTTACGACAGCCAGCTGCTGGCACAGCCTGTGCCATGCCAGCTCCCACCGGGGAACAGCTGGTTGCAGGTGCCGGCACACTTGGTTCGTGCAGTTACCAGCTGCACATCCACTTCCAAGCACGTGGAGGAACCAAGATGTTTGCAGCCGCAGCTTCCTCCCAGGCCCCGCTGCACTAGAGGTTAAAAAACCCTTTAGCAAAGGGATCGAGCCAGGCTGAGCTGGGAATCACACATGGGGCACCAGCTCCAAGAGCTGAGCAGTTATTCTGAGGCAAAACAGGGCAAATCCACAAATCTGCCTTTTCATGAGAGCTGCTGGCACCACGCAGGATCACAAAGCACAGGCAGGAGAGCTCCGAGTCCATGGGGGCTGAGCCGTGTCACAGCACATCCCTCCATCCCAGGATCCCCAAAGGCTCAGCAGGTCCCCAGGGACAGAGTTCAGAGCACAGCGATGCTCCGGGTCCCACCTTGGCTCTGTTGCTGGTTTGTCTGGGGTGTCGGACCCATCACAGCAGGAGGTAGAGGAGGCTCCAGGGGCCAGAAGAGTGGGTGCAGAGGAGTAGCCTGCCCCGCCGAGCTCCCCAGGCTCCTGTCAGCGCTGCATTTTCCTCCTGCTCCCTCTCAGCCTTTCCTCATGATAGCGCCCGGCCACATGTGATTTACTTCGATCTTGGCACCGAGTCCGGAGTGCTGGAAAGCAGTCACCCAAATTCTGGTAAGTGCCGTGCTTCCCCTTCCCGAGAGGGATGGGTTCCCAGCAGCAGGAGGGCAGGATCGATTGGAAACCGTCCACAGCAGAGAAACCCAGGCAGGAGGCAGCTCCCATCGCTTCGGCTGCGGCTCCGTATCTGTGTTGCATCAGCCTCTTGTCCCCTGCCGGTCCTGCTGCCTGCCCCACTGGAATGGCAGGAAAACAGGCTCGCCTGGAGGTGAAATCCTGCCCGACCCTCCAGGAACGAGCAGCTGGAGGGGGGCAAGTCAGGGTCCCACAGCAGGGTCCCCCCCAGGACACATTGAGTGTCCCCAGGCCCACTCAAATGCCCCAGCACTGTCCCCCATCAGAGGCTTTTGTGCATCAGCTTCCTCAAGCATCCGCACCAGCATCTTCACCTCCAGCTGGGAGCGCAGCCTGCCCATGAGCCAAGGGGAATCGGGCTGAGACCTACAAAGCTCATTGCTCGTGGGCCACTGCACAGCCACTGCTGTCCACTCATCCCCCCCAGAGCCCTTGGCCACAGCCCCACTTCCCAGCCAGGGGGGCAAGGAAGGGTCTGCCCAAACATGAGATGGTTTTGCCTCCCACCCCGGGATGGCTCCTGCCAGGTCCTGTCCCTGCCTGGCTCCAGCCCCACCACCAGCGCAGATGGGACCCTGGTACCAGGGCAGCCTGGTTCCCTGGGGGTGCCAGTCCATCCCCATGGCCACCTCTTCCCAAAGCTGCGGGGAGGTGCAGGGCCAGCTGGGTGCAGGGCTCTTTGCTCCTCACTCCGGCGGAAAGTCAGGGGATTTCCAGGCTGTGGGAAAAAACAGGAACCGGCTGCGTGTGACAGCGGCCAGGCTCACCCCAACACAGCCAGAGCTGCTCTACAGCATGCACCAGAGCAAAGCCTGCAGGGTCAGGGCCCTAAAATTCCCATCTTTGACCCCATTTCCTTGGGACCAGGTACCCCCACAGGGACCCAGCTGCCCAGGAAGGGCTTTTTTGAGGAAGCCAAGCCATTTCCCAGGGACATCCCTCTCCTACAAGGGCCAAAGCATCAGCACACAGCTCAGCCACATCCCCAGCACATCATTTCTCCTCCTCACATCCCACCAGTGCAGGCACAGGACAGCCCCAGTGCCCCCAGTTCCACCATCCCAGACCAGCATCTCTTCTGCTTCTTCCCCTCCTTGGGGGTTTCCTCTCCAGCCATGGCAGCTCTGCCCAGGAGGGAGGTGCAGGGCCACCACAGGGCTCACACCCCACACGGGCAGGTACCAGGGAACACAGAGCCCTCTGCACACCAGGAGCATCCCTGCCTGCTCCCCAGCCCTGGGGGCTGCAGCTGAAGGCAGCCAAACCACCGCAGGTTGCTGCCTACAGCAGGGGCTGCGTTCCACCCTTGTAGCTTTGAGCATTTGGGAAATAACTGTGTCATGTCACAGCAGGAACAGGTTCAACAAGAAAAGTTGTGCTGGGGTTCCCTCCAAGATGCTGCTTTCTCCTTGTGCTGCTGGAACAGCAGCGTTGTGCTCAGGGGGTGCTCCCCATCAGCACCCACCCTGCTCTCCCCTGAGCTGAGCCTCCCCACCCCTGCGCTCACCCCACCAGAGCCCCTCTGCCAGCTCAGCCTGGGGTGCTCCTGCAGAAGCACCTGCAAGCCCTCCCCTCCTTTATTAAGGGGTGGCAATTAGGGCAGAGGCTTTATCTGGAGCCCTGCCCAGGGAGCTGTGCTGTTGCAGAGGGAGAGGGTGGGCTGGCAAAGCACTGGCTGCCTTTGGAGCAGCTCCCTGAGACCCTCTCACGATGCAGCAGAGCGTGGGGGGCACTGGTGGCTCCGTGGGGCAGGGTGCCCACACATCTGGAGCGTGGCAGCACCTTGCAGGCTGTGCCCTCCATGGGGGAATGTGCCAGGGCAGAGCCCACATCTGGGGGCCACTGGCTTGGTGGGACTTCCTCCGTGGTGGCCCTCGGGGACCGTGGGTTGAGGCAGCAGGGCCAGCGGGTTCGTGCCTAAAACGGGAACCAGGCTGGGACGAGGGGGAGGAGGTGATTGCAGTAAGTGAAATAAGTGGTTGTGGCAGCAGCTGCAGAGGCGGTGGTGGTTACGGGAGGAGGCTGGTTTGTTGCTGAATGGATCAGTATATGTTCTTCTAGCGCATCCACTTATTCATATTTGTATCATACTAAATAAATACCTCTAGGGGATTTTAGATCCCTAAAAAAATGTATGGCTAGCTAGACTCCAGCAGTTGCTCTCAGATAAGATGGCCAGTAGCCTGGAGGGGACGAGGACAGTCCTGCCTGGCCCTCGGGGACACTGCTCACACCTCCAGCTTGCCCACGGCCACGTGTGGGACAAGAGTCGGAGCAGGGTGATTTATGGCAGGGATGCGATTTGCCAGAGCCTTTGGTGTTAAGCTCTGGAGAAAGGATGTTTCAGAAAGTATGACACAATTGCTTTCATTAATTAACATGTGCAAATGAATGAAGTCTTCTGAGAGCAGCGCTCATTGATGGGATTAAAAGCCCAGACGTGATAAATGCTGGGCTGGAGCCTGGGCTGGGGAAAGGGAACCTTCCCCTTGGGGCTGGGGAGGGGATGGCACCAGCGGCAGCGTTGCCCCTCACCATGGCAGAGCCTGCGGGATGGGGGTCCCGGTTTGGGGTGCTCCGGCCGTGCCACACGTGTTGTGGCCATTGGGAAAGCGGGGGCTGCCTTCCCCTCCGC
>NW_009606012.1:725-1254 GCF_000690535.1 Cariama cristata | reverse complement strand
TGTTTGGTAATGGCAGCAGGTTGTGGGAGAGCAGAGGGAGCCCAGGAGGCGGAGGTTTTGCTGCTGTTGGCTCTGAAACTCCCTGAGATGAGGTGTTCAGCCCCTGGAAGAGGGAACGGGAGCAGCTGAGCGTGTCTGTGCCCAGCCAAGCGCAGGTCGGAGACTCCCAGGCAGCACCGAGCGGGAGGCCGGCTACCTTCCTCCAGAGCTGCTGCGAGAAACCCCAAACCTTTTGTTCTCATCATCTCCTTTGAAGACAGCTCCTTTGATGGGTAGGATGCTGCTCTCGGCCGGCAGCCAGCTGCTGGGCAGGCTCATGCCGCTGGGGTTCATAGGCAAACCCCAGCAGGACCAGGGTCCCCAGCTCCCTGAACCCCTTCAGAGGGTCCCACAGAGACTGCCTGGGTGGGAGCGGGGCTCGGGACCACCCAGCTCCTGAAAGAGCCTTTTCTCCCCTGGCCTCATGTTGTGGTTTAACCCCAGCCAGCAACTAAACCCCACGCAGCCGCTCACTCACTCCGCCTTGGTG
>NW_009606012.1:285-551 GCF_000690535.1 Cariama cristata | reverse complement strand
ATGGAACGGTGACTGGGGAACACAAATGCCATCACCCCCAATGTCCCCCCCTTCCTCCTCCTTCCCCCGGCTCTATACGCTGATCATGACGTCATACGGTATGGGATATCCCTGGGGTCATTGGGATATCTCGGCTGTGTTCCCTCCCAACTCCTTGTGCCCCCCAGCCTCCTCGCTGGTGGGGTCGGGGTGAGAAGCAGAAAAGGACTCGGCTCTGGGTAAGCCCTGCTCCGCAGGAACAAGAAACTCCCTGGGTTATCAACGTT
>NW_009606012.1:0-204 GCF_000690535.1 Cariama cristata | reverse complement strand
AGGTCTCCTACGCCCCCCTAAATCTGGGCTGCCAGTGCCGTGTCAGCCCACGCTTCGCTGTGGCTGCATATCTGGGGCTCCGCTGCGGGCGCAGAGCCTGGGCCGTTTCCCGTTAGCCGGCTGGGTTCCCTGTTATCGACGGGATCGTCCCCGTACCGGAGCTGAAAGGCTGGAGATTAAACCGGAGCACCGTGTGCCACATAC
>NW_009606011.1:27743-32307 GCF_000690535.1 Cariama cristata | reverse complement strand
AGCTGCCACCCGTGTCTCGGAGGAGGAAGGAGGAAGAGGAGGCGTTGCAGGAGGCCCGGCGAAGGGCAGCTCCATCGGTGCGAGAGTTCAAGTACAACAAAAAGCGGGTTCGCCTCGTCTCGCAGGGCTCGGATCTGAAGGATGATGCTCGGTGCATCCTTTACTGGATGTCCCGGGACCAGCGGGGGCAAGGTGCGAACTGGCGGGTTCCCATGGGTGACCAAAGCCTTGGTCCCTTCCCATGGTAGGCCTTGGAGCTGGTCCCCCTCTGCCGGGGGGACTGGGGGGGATTCCTTTTGCAAAACCCCATCTCCATTCCCTCAGCAAAGCGTCTCCCCGACACTGCCCCATGCATTTTCTCCCCAGATAACTGGGCTTTTCTCTATGCCCAGCGCCTGGCCCTCAAACAGGAGCTGCCTCTGCACGTCTGCTTCTGCCTGGTGCCCAAATTCCTGGATGCCCCCATCCGCCACTACGGCTTCATGCTGAGGGGCCTGCAGGAGGTGGCCGAGGTACGGTCGCTGCAGGGATGTCCACGCTGGGTGGGACAGGGCATGGACAGGGCTTCTCGGGAAGGAGGGAGGCAGATCCGTCCTTTCAGCGGGTGGCGGTAGGATGGGGTCTGCAGAGGCATGAACTGTCCTATAGCCCTTTCCCCCTCACTGCAGGAGTGCGCAGAGCTGAACATCCCCTTCCACTTGCTGCTGGGCTGCGCCAAGGATGTGCTGCCAGCGTTCGTAGTGGAGCATGGCGTGGGTGGGCTGGTGACAGACTTCTGCCCCCTCCGCCTCCCCCGGCAGTGGGTGGAGGATGTCAGGGAGCGGTTGCCGGAGGATGTGCCGTTTGCACAGGTGGGTGCCCATGCTCTGGGAGGAGAAAACTCCGGCTGCTGAGACATGGGAGAAACTTGTCTTCTGCATTTCATGCCTGCAGAGGTGCTCCGGAGTGACCTGAGCAGGGAGTGTGTGTGTCATGGCATCGGGACTTTTCATTTCTCCTGCTCACACCTTCCTCCATGACTTTGCTTCCTAGGTTGATGCCCACAACATCGTGCCCTGCTGGGTCGCCTCCCCCAAGCAGGAGTACAGCGCCAGGACCATCCGGGGCAAGATCCATGATCAGCTCCCTGAGTTCCTCACCGAGTTTCCCCCTGTCGTTCGCCACCCATATCCCCCCTCCTGCCCGGCAGAGGTACCAGCAGAAGACACCTCCACACCCACTCGTGGCCAATCCCAGGGAGTTTCATAGCTGTTTCGTGATCCTAGGAGGGGATGGTAGAGGATGGGGACAGTGACCTGCCTGAGGTCACATGCAGGTGGTGTGGAGATGGGGATACCCTGGGGAAGGGAGGTTCCCACCTCATTCGTTCAATTCCCACATCTCTGCCATGCAGGCCTGGTTAAGAGAAGGCGGGCATGAGCTGGGGAGTTGCTGGTTGGGGACATAACACTCAGGGCAGCCCTGACTGAAGAGCATCTGCAAATGCACTTATGCTGCCTGGTCGCCGCCCAGCCCATTGCTTGGGAGGCCTGTTATTCCAGCTTGCAGGTGGACCGCACCGTGAAGGAGGTGGAGTGGGCAACACCTGGCACAGCTGCAGGGCTGGCTGTCCTGCAGTCCTTCATTGCGGAGCGGCTGAAATCCTTTGGCTCCCACCGGAATGACCCCAACAAGGCAGCGCTCAGCAACCTGTCCCCGTGGTTCCACTTCGGTCAGCAACCCAGGCTTCCCACTCTGCAGCAGGACTGAGCATGGTGGCTTGGCCCGGCAGCCTGACTTGCCCCTTTCCCACGTTCCCAGGCCAGGTTTCCACCCAACGAGCCATCCTGGAGGTACAGAAGCACCGGGGCAAGTACAAGGAGTCAGTGGACGTGTTCGTGGAGGAGGCTGTGGTACGGCGGGAGCTGGCTGAAAACTTTTGCTACTACAATGACAACTATGACAGCGTGCAAGGTAACATCCCGGGTCGGGTGGGCAATGCTGGGGACCAGGCTGGTACCCAGCTGGTCACCCCAATTTGGCAATCCCATTTCTGCTAGGAGAAGGGCTGTGGGGGCACTAATGTGCCATCATTTGGTACCTTCTGGAGGTAGGACAGGAGCTGGCAGATGCCCTCATCAAGGCTAGTGCCTCCAGGGCACAGTGCCCTCAGTATCCCAATTCTCCATCCCTTCCTCAGGGCCCTGCAGGAGAGAGTTGCTCAGCACTGCTCCTCATCTCTCTTGCTCTCAGGTGCCTACGACTGGGCACAAACCACCCTGAAGCTCCATGCCAAAGACAAGAGGCCCTTTCTCTACGAGCTGCAGGAGCTGGAGCAGGGGACCACGCATGACCCGCTCTGGAACGCTGCCCAGGTAGTGCCCCGCATCTCTCCTGCAAAATGCTGAGCCTTTTCCCAAGGGGCAGAGGCGAGCTGGCATGGACTGACCCCTGCGGCTGTCCCTGTCCCCTCAGCTCCAAATGGTCCGGGAGGGCAAGATGCACGGCTTCCTGCGGATGTACTGGGCCAAGAAGATCCTGGAGTGGACCCGCTCCCCCGAGGAGGCCCTGCAGTTTGCCATCTATCTCAACGACCGCTACGAGCTGGATGGGAGGGACCCCAACGGATATGTAGGTAAGTTGCAGAACAGGGGCACGGGATGGGGGGGTCTTATCTCTGATGGCCAAGGCCATGGTGGGGTGCAGAGGGCTCTCTGCAGACAACCCAGCCCATGCTCCAGCCCATCCTGCTTTGCACCCACATCCCACCTGCTCTCCGGATGCCTCCGAGCAAGGGGAAGAGCTGACGCTCCGTCCCCACACCCGGCAGGCTGTCTCTGGTCCATCTGCGGCATCCACGACCAGGGCTGGGCAGAGCGGGCCATCTTTGGGAAGATCCGCTACATGAACTACGCCGGCTGCAAGCGCAAGTTTGACGTGAGCCAGTTCGAACGTCGCTACGCCCCTCGCACGCTCTCCCAGTGACAGGCACAGCGTGCCTTGAAATTGCTCCTGCCCCTCCACGCTGGGGGCAGACGTGCCTTTGCCAAGGTGCCAGCTCACACCTTACACCCCGGCCAGGGATTGCCCTGTTACAGCGAGCCCCAGGGTTTTGCAGGTCTCTTTTTTTCTGCCATCACCCCCTGCTCAAGCTGCCGCTCTGGGCCAGCTGCTGGGGCCATGGAGGGCCCTCCTGCTGCCACAGGTTTGCTGGCAGCTGCAAGATCCCATCCTCGGCATGCCCATGCCTGCCAGAAACCTTTTCTACAACCACTGTGCTCAGGGGCAAGCCCAAGTTGCCGTTGCTGCTGCTAACCACAGCTTAGATTTAGGCTGAGCAGGGCTTTTCTGGGGAAAAACTCCCAGAACCTGGCTCCTCATGCCGTGCTGCCTTCAGGGAAGCCCTGCTTCACTCCCTGCAGAGCCAATGCTGTGCTGGGCATGCATACGCATCCTTCAATAGCTGTTTTTTAAAGTTTACAGTTTGTATCTCCTGTGTCTATAGTATTTATGGGGCGATGCATGACACTGCTGTAAGGGGGACAGGGATGCAGGCAGGGATGGGACAGCCAGGCCATGCCCCCGGGACCCTCTGCCAGCAGCAAAGGCAGGCTCAGGAAGAGGACAGACATTACAGAGAGCCCCTTACTCAGTGGCTTGTACCTCCAGCCCTGAGTCCAGCAGACGGTTTGCAGGGGCAGACCACAAACCAGATGGATTAGTCAAGGGGTGGTGACAACAATCCCCTCCCAGTGACATCTGGCGATGCACCACCAGTTGCACAAATTGTCCCCCCACTGCCCCCTGCCATCAGGTAGTGCATCCCCCTCCATCCCTGCCCCAGGGGCCAACAGGCACTGCAGCATTGACCCCAAAGGGGGGGATCCACACCGTTACCCCACCTGAAACGATGCCACAACACAACCATACCCCTTATTAACTTACTTTATTAGGGACGGCATTTTTGTTGTTATGCTGTGCAATAGTCCTGTGGGGAGGGCTCCAGTTGATGTCCGAGGCAGCCCCTCGCTCTCCCTTACGAAGAGCTTACTGCCTTGGCCAGTTCCAGTGTTACTCGTAGTGGTCAGTGCTGGGCACGACCCTGCCCTGGAGACCTCCGCTGGGTTTGCAAGTCCTGCTGCTTCCAGACAAAGTCCATGGCTGAGGGTGGAAACCACAAATAAGCCAAAATCCCTTCCCTCTTCTCTAAATGTACTCAGTGCTTCTAGAAAGGGATGCAGGCAGCCTCTCAGCTGCTGTCCCATGACATTAAAGTGCATCAAACAAAACAGGGTGGATGGAGGTGTGCTGCTGAGGCAGCTCTGGGGAAGGGGGTACCAGCTCCGGGCAGCAGCAGGAGGGCTTGGCTTGGGGTTGGGGACAGGCAAGACCAAGGCGGACCAGTGCCTGGCAGCCCCAGGGCTTGCAGAGATGGAGAGCAGCTGCTCCCCTAGGGAAAACAAGCAGAAGCAAGACAGGAGGCAGCAAAAACCCCAGGGGAATGAGTGGGGAGCTGAACGTCCTTCTGTGGACTGGACCTGGCTGCGTCAGGATGCTGCAAGCAGGGGAGAGGTGCTGCCATGCA
>NW_009606011.1:14247-27612 GCF_000690535.1 Cariama cristata | reverse complement strand
TCCCAGCCTCAAGCCGGGGCACGTGCTGCAAGAGCCATTGCCCCCAGATGCCTTCTGCCAGTGTAATGCTCATCGGTCCCTCGACACCCTTCTTGCACGTACACAGGCCACACCATCCTTCCAAACACCCCACTGCCACCCCACATCCCACCCATGCTAAGGTGGTGCTGGACACTCACCCGTGCCATGGGCTAAAGTATCCCCCTGCGATGCAGCGGCACCTCCTCGACTGACCGCTAGCCCCAGAGCACAGAGCTCACCTTGTACCGCCAGGTCTGACCCTGCAGAGCCATTGGTCGTGGCAGGCCACGCCGGTCGTGGCAGGCAGCTCTGCATCGGTGAGGGACCAACCCTTTGCCGCGCCTCAGTGCCAAACCCCTCTTCCCCGTGTGCCCCCAGCTGCAAGCAGGCTGCCTGGCCACCCCGCCGCACCGCAGCTGGGAAGCCTCGAGGCTTTGCCTGGCTCAGGGATCCCTCTCCCAAGTGGAGCAGGAGATCTGCTGGGAGAGGGGACACCTGGCAAATGCCAGCCCCATCCAAGGGTGAGGAACCAGGAGCAGCACAGCCCTGGAGGTTTTATACCGGTGAGTCCCAAGCAGACCACATGTCCCCTAGAGAGGCATTTCAACCAGCACCTCCTTGGGAGGAACACACAGTTAAAAATACAAACAATTGCATTAAAAAAATAAAACCAAATCCAGCAGATTAAAAAACAAAAACTCATCCTAAAAGAACAAACCAAGACAGAGGCTTGGGGGACGCAGCCGGAGGGTTGAGCCTTCACCCGCATCCCAACAGGTCTCAGGCAGAAGGCAGCTGCATGCAAGGCAGGTCCCTGGTGCCACCAGAGTGAGGTCCCATGCCACCCTTAGAGGAGGATATGTCCCCCTGGGAGGACAGACCAGCAGCACGAGGAGGAAGCTGGGTTGGAAGCCTTGCTTACTGCATCCTCCGGCCATGAGGATCTGCCTCCACCAAAAGCCTGGCATCACTGGTCCCTCTGTGCGGCTGCTCCAGGAGCAATGCCCCTCTGCAGCACATGCTGCGGGCAGAGGGCAGGGAAAGCAGCTCAGCACAGATGGCACGGAGAGGCGAGGCAGACATCTGGGATTTTCACCGCTGCCACCTCTGCTCTGATCCTGGAGTGAGAGCAACTGCTCTCCGGCGGTGTCCCAAGCCAGACTTAAGAAAGGGAGCTGTTAAATGTACAACCAACCCCAAACCGCCACCCTCCCCTCCATGCACACAACCCCCAACAGCAGGACAAGTGACTGGAGCACTCAGAGAGCTGATTTCCCCCCTCCAAGGAGCAGACGTGGCCGGAGCTTCCTAGTATACAGCTGATGAACAGAAAGTGCTGACCCTGCCGGGAAGCAGGGCACGGGGACTGGCAGCACAGCCTTGCCTGGTCCAGCATGAACAACTGCTCAGAAAAGGCCCCTGTTCTGCCTGCAGGACAGGCAGGAGCAGTCACCTTTCCCCAAGCAAAGGCATTGGGGAGTGTGAGTGGTACCTGGAGCAGATCCAGACAATGGAAGATGCCCCTTCCCCAGCCCAGCACTACTATACGGGGGGAAAACAGCTCTCTTCAAGACAGTGCTCCAGGCCTCCTGACAGTCCTCATCCCCCCAGTCTGCATGGCTCAGTCTCTGGTGACAAGGGCCATGCGTGTAAATAAACCCACGATCTGCTCCTCTGCTGCAACAGGCTCATGTGGCTGCCACCGCCTCCGGCTGCTCCAGCTCATCTTCATAGTCCGAGATGTAGGACTCCATGCTCTGCTTGGCCAGCAGCTCTCTCCGGGCTTGAAGCCGCTCGCAGCGGGGGCAGTGGGTGGATTTGAAGCAGGATTTGTGGTAGCAGGCTTTGCAATCTGCGGGGAAGAGAACGGCTGAGAGTTGGCAGAGGCTAACACAGACTGCCTGACACTGTGCCCCCTGGGGAGGAATGCTCCAGGTTTGTCCAAGAGGACATTTCGAACGAAAGCCGTGGCAGAACAAGCACCAGAAGCGGGAGTCCAGCACTGTTCTGGAAACAGCAAGAAGTCACACTGCAGGGTCCCGGCACTGGCTTGCAAAGCCTTTGGGAGCACAGGCAGGAGGTTTCCTGCTCCGCACAAGGTCCCTCCCCAAACTTTCCTGATTCTCCAAGGAAACAGTGACTCTGCCCTAAGTTTTCTCTGGCACTGCGCCTGCCAAACCAAGGCTTGCATGTTGTCAGGAGCCATTTCAAGCCAGTTCAGAGGCAGGTCCCAAGCTGCAGGGACAAGCTCTGCTTGGCCATTAGTACTGGGCATTATCGAGGATGACTCCTGAAGGGGCCTGGGGATTTCTTGGCAGGCAGGAAGGGCACAGAGACAAAGTCTTCAGGCTGTCTCTGCTCTACGAGGTCAGCTCCAGCCACCCAAGCAGGGGCAGGGGAGCTGCGTGCAGGCTGCAGCTTGTCCCGTAACCACAGCAGAAGGGAAGCCAGGGCTCCCAGACACCCGCTCGCTGCAGTCACAACCTGACTGCCTGCTGCCACCGGGGCAAGCAGCTCACAGTGTGGTCAGGAAGGGTCCTACATGCTCCACCACGCCAGCAGCTCTCGCCAAACACCATTATAATGCTGATCCGCTGCTGTGATAATGCGGTGCAGAGACAGAGGCCACCCATAGAGGCACCCTGGTCTGGCTGGCTCTGGCTCTGTACCTCTCACTAGAACAAATGCAACTCAAATTGGAGGCAGACCTTGGTGGCCCCAGGGTTTGTCCCCTCTTTGTTTCCCCCCAGCATCTCACCTTCACACGTCCTGCACTTGTTGAGCTCAAAGGGGAAGATGATGTCGCCCTCATTCTGGCAGAACTCGCAGATGAAGCCTTTGGCTTGGCACAGCTGGAAAGAGAAAAGGTGAGGAAAAAGCAGCTAAATGCTCCTCATCTCCTTGACAAGCAGGGCAGGAGGTAGAGCACAGCAGGACACTGCTCTAACCATGTGGGACAGCCCTTCCCCAGTACGGAGCACAGCAAGGCAGAATCAAGGTGTGTCAGGGGTGAAAGAGAGCCAAAATGTGGTAACAAACATCCCATATGTCCTGGGTAGGGGCTACACGGAGCAGGCAGGAGCCATTAGCATTGAATCAGTTCATTTGGTGGCTGCCCTGCACATCAAAGGCCTCCCCATCGGTTATCTTTGCAGTAAAGCCTGCTCCCGAGGGTGTGGAGCCATGCAGGAGGCAGGTGAGGAGGCCTTACCATGCACTTCTCAACGTGCAGGCTGCCTGCCTTCAGGAGCTCCATCAGGCGAGGCACCAAGTCCCCTTTCTTCGTGGCACAGAGGTCGCTCAGTGAGTACAGGTGCAAATCCTCCGTTAAGTGGCCAGGCACTGCATCAAAGGACTCTAGGAGGCTGCAAGGACAGAGAAACCAGAGCTCAGAGCGACGCGACTCCCCGAAGACCCCTCTCTCCACTGCTTCTCCCTTCTCTCCCCTTCCACTCCCCTCTTCTCCCATTGCTCATTGCACAGGCTGCAAAGATCCCCCGTGGAAATTTCCATGGGACAGATCCAGGACGGTAAAACAGCTTCATCTCACAGCCCGGGACTCACTCTTTAGCTAGCCGGCACGTCTTAAACATGTTCTTCATGTGGAAAAGTTGGATTCGCAGCAGCTGGAGAGGAAGAGGGGACGCAAGAATCAGTAAACAAAGCACGGTCCCTGGCCAAACAGGTCTGCCCCATTTCCTGCGCTGGTGAAACAACCGCTGCTCCTCAGCTGCTTCTCCCCTGCTACCAAAGCGTTTATACCACGCAGGGCAAAGCGAGCACAACCATCGTCACATGCCCCAGGAGACAAACCGAAGCCCACCTGGACACCAGGCAGAAATTCCTTTTGAAATTCTTATGTTACTGGACAAAGAACAAAAGGTGAATGGAAACCCATGGTGCTGAGGTTTTAAGTCTCAAAAACTGAAATATCTGCTTCTCTCCAGCTTCCCTGGAATATGGTTTACAATTAGCAGCCACCCACCTCACCCAAACCCCACTCAGGAAGGTGTGGAAAGGGTCTTACCCACACTTGGTTGAGAGACTTGACTTTCCGGTACAGAGCAGGATTGATATCCTGCACGTTGAAGAGCGGGTCACTCCAGATCTTGCTCAGCAGGTCTTTGGAGAAGTTGCTCACGTAGTACTTGCTGAAGTCCCACTTGCGCAGGATGCGGCTGGGGATGACCGTCTGGGCGTTCTCGTGGCAGCACTGGCAGAAGTACTTCCCCAGGTACTCACAGTACCGCAGCCGCTTGATGTAATCTGGCCAAACCCAGGCAGACAGGGAGGTCAGCCGAGGCATGGGCTCTGCCCAACCACTTATTGGACTCCCAACATTGCTCAGCGTTTCCAACAAGTAAGGGAATCTTCCTTGTCAGTACCTCCTCCAGCCCCAGAGTGCTCAACACGAGGGTCTGCAAGCACCCCTGCCGACTGCAAAAGCATTTGGGACCACAGTCCAGTCTCATGCAGCCACATCTACCTACACGTTCAAGAAAGATGCCTGGTCAAATTGCTTTGCAGCTGTACCCACATCAGAACCTGCTGGGAGCTTTAGGACCCCAACAGACTTTGCCTTAGAAGAGTCAATATCTGAAATACCCTCCAAAGGACAGGCTGGCTGCTCTTTGCCTCCACCAGCCCCATGACCTTCTGGAGAAGGAGGCTCTGCTGCGGGTGGTGCACACCAATGTGCAGGCAGAGCTGGAAAAGGCAGCGTACCATTTCCCCAGTGACCTTGTGCTGAGCTCTGCCACCACCAACCCACTCTGTGTCTTCCCACTTGTTCACAGGTTCTTCCCCACTCTCCAGCTATGGGTCAGGATCCCAGCACTCACCAGGATCAGTCCGGATGCCACAGCCGGCACACCGGTAATTCTGCTTGGCCACAGCCACCTTCCTCCTGCCCAAAGACAGAAGACAACAAGCATGAGTTCAGTCCTGACGGCACCTGGCATCAGAAGATGGGCACTGGCATAGGTCTGGATGGCAGAGATGGCCACATGCTTTGCCACTTAGGAGTGGACTACAAACCCAAGGGGAAAAGCCCTGTTGTGCCCTGGTGCACACCAAAGGCACCGACCGCAGGCACTGGCCCTATCTCACAGCACCAGCTGACGGTGGTGACCACCATGGATTTACCAGGCTCAGAGCAGGGAAGCCCCAGCAGTCAAGCGGGAAGGAGAGGATATCAACCTTGGTGTTGACAGAAAAGGGTTGGAGAGGGCAGGGCCCTAGAGAGCCTTCGGCTGCGCAGTTCCTTACGTTGGGGCTGGGTGAATATTGAAGATGATCTGTGGTCGCGGTGGGGCCCATTCCAGGTTTCCGCGCACCCGAATCCTCAGCTTGTAGATGTCGGCATGCTCTCCATCGTCGGGAGAGATGGGCAGGGAGTCGGGGATCGGCAGGAGCTGGGAGAGGCAGGCAAGAAGGTCAGATCCCTGCCTGGTACCGTAAAGGCAATGCACCTGGCTGGCTTGCCAGAAACCTGCAACTGCAGACCTCTGGAAAACTGCCAGGCACCAAGCTGCTGCTCCAGCTGAATGGGGGCTGGAGAAGGGATGTCCCCAGGGGTCTGGGCACTCTGCTGCAGAAGGCTGCAGTGGCAGAGTCCTGCTCGACTGCATCCATCTCTGGAGGCTGGACAAAACCCCTCCTCCAGCTCCACAAAGGGATCACCAGGACTAGCTAAGCCCCTCGGCAGTGGGCTGAAAGCCAGGGGTTCAGGGGAGATCAAATGCAATCGGTGACCAGGGACTCACACCCCTACCTTCTGTGGGGCGTCGTGCTCGGGAACCAACCACTCCAATTCAGAGGCAGCTGGGAGCTGCATACCCTCGAACTGCTTCAGCAAGCCCATGGCCACTGCCTCCGCCGAGTTGGAATTGAGGAAGGAGTGGGATCTAGACAGCGAAGGAAGTGGTTAGTACTGGGTCTCACAGCTCTGCCCTCCTCACAATCCCACCTCAAGCCAAAGATGGTCCCTTCAACTCTGGTACCTTATTTCTGCACCGCTACACAGGCTTAAAATTGATATACATGATTGATTTCTGTCTTTGCAGCTGCCCCCAAGCAAAGCTGGCTAATGGCACAACAACAACTGTTTAAAAAGACAAGCGAAACATATCTTACTTAACAAAACCTGTGCCTGTTTGCAGGGGAAGCTGCAAAGTGAGAGCCAGTGCCTGTACAAGTCAGAAGTAACCACCCTCCCAGTAGAAACCTACCCAAGAAGCTGCCAGGCATGGACACACCTTTGTATCTCACTCAATAAGCAGATGGGTCCCTGCATCCCAAAGGGGTTCTGCTTTCAGAGCATTAACACAGCAGCTGTGCTTAAATCAGGTTATGATTCACCTCCCCACAGCCCCCATCTCTCCAGCCCAGGGCAGTACTGGGAAAGAACTGAGCACTCCACATGTAAGTCCCAGCTGAGAGGGGGGAGGCAGGGGAGGCTCACAGCCAGCAGCCAGTCCAGATGCTCCAGGTTGTGCCATACCTACTGGGAGGTATGGGCACCTCTCCTGACACCAGTCCATATCATATCTACCTCACGTGAATATCCTGATCATCCCAGGTGCTGCTTCCCAAATTTATGACTAGGACCCATTGCCCCACTGTTAAGTAAAGGGACGGAGGGCAGGAGGGAGGGACGTCCACTCCAGTGCAAAACAAGCAGCTGATGCACATGAAGAGCAGAGTTGGGCAGGAAGGGGAACTTGGTACCAAGATGTCTCGCCACGAGTCGAAGACGTACATGGACTCCGAGGAGAGAAAGGACTTCCTGCTGGAGTCTGGGTTCCTCTTGATGTCTGCATCTGAATCACAAACAGACAAAGTGGAGCAGATGGGGCACGGCAGAGGGATACACTTATTTCAAACCAAAGCTTCACTGCAAAACTCATCAAGCTGGTCAAAAGCATGTGAACTACAGCATCAACTCCTACCAGTGGCACTGAGCAGCAAGGAGAGGTGCAGCCTAATCAGTCGCTTCTCAGAGTTATAAGGAAAGGACATGGTGGGATGCTGTGAAAACAGTGAGCCTGGGGTTTGGGGGAGACAAGTGGCTGCTGGTACAGGTCACACACCGGGTCCTAGCAGTGACATGGCCTGAAACAGTACGCACACAGGAGCTAGGAGGGCAAGGTTAGCAGGAAGGTTTAGTAGCTCTCTACACACAGTATAGATGCTGCAGGGGATTAGCAATGGGATGCAGAGCACTTCTCTCTACTTGACTGCAACCTGTAAGATCAGACAGTGGCCGTGCCACAGCTGGTCAGCAACTGCACAGCTGGTGCTGGTAGCCTACACCTATCACTCCAGAGACATGCCAGCGTCCATGCAGGGAGCCGTCCAGCAGCCACAGGGGCCAGCCCTCTGCAGAGGCCACAGACCCATGTCCCGAGGAGGAAAGGGTCCAAGATAAGGTGCAGGACACTGGGGTCCTGCTCCCTCCACCCCTCCATCAGTTCCCCAACATCCCTGGGCTGCCTCGCATCCCTCCTCAGTGACAGTCTCGGGTACCAGGCAGTACCCAGCAGTACCTTCATCACTCATCTTTCTTCCACTCTGGCAGGTTAAACCCTGACAGGGAATTCATCTCAACAGTGGAAGGACCCTGGGACTCTTCCCAGGAGTACACTCCCAGGAGTGGAAGGAGACTCTTCCAGCAGTACAAGGCAGGCAGAAGCAGGCAGAAACCCTGCTTCATTGCAGACAGACTCCCAGAAAAGGGAAGGAGGGCATGCAAGGGGAAAGTACGACATGTTGGGACAGAAGAGAGGCCAATGCCACAGCCTTCAGCCCAGCAGGTCTCCTGTTTTGTACCTCTGGGGTACTCTGGGAATGATGTCTGCAGTGACTACATGACCCCCAAACACAGGCTTGCAGCTTGCCCTGACCCAGTGGCTCAGTGCCAGGATCAGGGAGGCACAGCTCGGGGTCCCTGCTCCTCCACCCCTAGCACGTCGGCTACGTGGACCTGCACAGAGGCCATCTGATCCCGGCCAGGCACCAACCACACATCGAGGCCAAGGGAATCACAGTCTGGCTGAGTGAAGAGTGTCAGTCCCCAAGCCATCGGCTCCTCTAGGAAGAGTGGGGCTGCCCTGGCAGCAAGGGGAGCAAGTCCCAGTCCTGGGTGTAAACTGACAGACTCACACTAGTGGAGTTCAGCATGGATACTTGAGCTTCCTTGTTTGACATCCATTACTAGAAACAGGCACAAGAAAGCATCCTAATGCTAAAGAATCTGCATATCTACATCACACAGACAGACTTCTAGCTGCAGAAAACAGGGAATTTAGGCAAACGTAGCCCCTCAACCACATAGGGCACTGGCCAGACATACCTGCCATGCTCTGGCACCTTCAGCTCTGCGCAGGAAGGGGCCACATGGTCCCAGACTACGACGAACGCGAGCTAACAGCAGGGCACAGGGAAGCAGAGCCAGCAGACTCAGGCACTGGCACTGTCTCAGGGATGGCAGAGGGAGCCAAATCTGACCCTAGGCTCCCACGGGGGCTAGCAGTGGGATCCTGCCACCGCTCGCTTCCCAACCTTAACTGCAGGCAGTCCCCAAAAACCTCCAGTTAGCTGCCCAAAATGCCTCTGCTGCCAATGCTCTCACCAGGTAGGATAGTCCTGAGGAGGCTTGTGAACAGCCCCCAAACCCAAGGACGTCACCCTAGCCCTCGTATGCCACCTTCAGGCCAGGCCGAGCACCCCTGGATTAAACCCCTGGGCTGTAAACACAGGACACAGCAGGGCTGACGAGGAAGCTCTGAGCACCAGCATCTCCAGCAGGAGCAATGCACTGGTGCCAAACACCTGACAGGAGAGATTGGCAGCAGCCCACATAGGCTGTTCCCTTGCTAAAGCAAACAGGGAGCACATGAAGGTTATTTAAATACAGCCAGCAGACCAGAAGGATTAACTAGTAGTACTGCAAACAATAAAAACACTAAACAAGACCTGGCTGCATGTGATCCTGGTGCCCAAGGCCTCCAGTGTGAACAAACTGTCTGTGCTCTGTCTGCTCTCACTAGTTCTCTCTCCAGGACTTCTTTCTGAAAGGATTCTTCTCCAAGTCAAGTCTAAGCCAGATGGGGAGGGTTGGCTGTGGTTTGGATCAGAGCTACAGCATGCCAGTTTTGGCAAGCGAGGCAGGATAACGCTCCCCAAGGCACTTGGGATGGAGACCTTGTCCCACACTGTAGAAGACTCTGCTCTCATCCAGCCCAGGCTCAGCCTTCAGCAGCTACAGAACCACAAAGCTGCGCCAACACCCTGCCAAGCCCTACTCCAGGCAAGCCAGGTCTTTACCGCAGCAGGTACACTTGGTATATCCAAAATACTGCATGGCAAAACACCCTGGGGGATGGTGCCCACGGCACAGCTCCTCTGCCTCCTCTCTGCTCCATCCTGCCATATCATCCTGCCATGGCTTTTCTTGCTGACATCTGGATGATGGCTCCCAAATCAGGCAGATTTCCAAGAAGTGTGCACGTGCACACACACACACACCTTGCACACACACGCACGCATGCCACAGGGGAGCACTGCGGGGTACTACCTGAGAACAAGGAAGCCATTGACACTGAGAGGCCGTTCTTGGACATTTGAATCAGGTTAGATCCATCGTTACCATCTGCATAACATGGTGATGACAAAACAGTTGACTTCAGTGCTTCAGCCAGGCCAAAGAGAAAGGGCATAATACAAGAGCAGCACTCACACGAGAGAAGCCCAGAACTGAATTCACAGACCCCTCTGTGGGCTTCAAAACTGAGCCCAAAATCTAGCCCTCAGGGACTGAAAGGAAGGCTTTGCTGTCAACAGTCAAGAGATGAGAAGTTTATAGCTGGAGACTGGACTGCTCCATCTTCTTTTTAAAGTCAGTGAGATGGAGGTAAGTCATCCACATGGACGTAAGTCATCCACCTCGGAGGATGAAGGAAAGGGACACCCAGGGATCCAGACAGGTCTCCTGTGGGCAATAAGCTCAGCCACTCAAGCTGCCAGGAGCAGAAACTACAGGTCAGGATGTGACCAGTGCCCACCACTGCCACCCAAGAGGTAAGTAGTCAGAGCTATGGCTCCTTCTGCCTGGGGAGGAGGAGAGCAGGATGGCAGCTCTCTCACCTCTCTCTAGCTCTGACAGATGCTCTATGGACCAGGCAATGAAATGGAAACCACCTACCAGCCAGAGGCACTGAATGCTAGCGGGTTACAGAGGATTTCAAAGGGAAGTCATGCCACCACATGAGGGAAACTGGTTGCTTTGCTCATGCTGAGAATTCAGCCATTTGTTTGGGAAAAGCCATCCTGAAGGCCAGAGGGACATGCTCTTCTTCAGCGGGACTGACCTCAACACAACCACACCAAGGAGAAGTCTGACTCTACGCAAGAAGCCAACACAGCCATTCCCTCCTACCTCGGATCTCGTACTCTTCCACATCCTCTGCAGAGCCAGAGTCAGAGAGCTGCATGGAGCCGTGGGAGCTGAACTGGGACCCGCTGTCTGTTGCCACAAGACCTGGGAGAAATGCAGCACAGCCAGGCCATCAATGGAAGTGGTCTGAAGGGTCACTGACAGCTAAGGGAGAAGTTGATAGCCAGGTATGGCCAGGGCAGGGAGGGATGGAGTTTAAGGATGGAAAAACACTATGGGTTCAAAATGAAATTACATTCCATAACTCCATGCCAGCAGCATACAAATGTTTTCATTGTACAGTTTCAGTCCCATTACGGTCTTCAATAGCAGCAGAGTTTCACAAATCTCTGCACCACCCCAATAGCGATATGATTGTTTCCCACGAACGGGCAGGAAGGCAGGATGCTGCAAGGACAGGCAGCAGACAGAAAACCCACATCCCAGTAGCTGATGAGCCCAAAACACATCACTCACTGTCTGAGCCCATCTCCTGGCAGGTAGGGAACAGGTGCCTGGTGCGGATCTGCTGGCGCCGAATGCGAATCTTTTGTTTAAGCTCCTGGATCTCCCTGTCACTGTCTTCCTCCTCTTCCTCCAGATGCCGGCTCATCATGTTGCATTTCATTAGCTCAATGGCAGCAATGAGGGACTCTGAGATGCTGAAGTGGGCATTCTCCTGCAAAGCACCAGCAAAAGCATTCAGGGCTGTACCATGGAGAAACTAGGAAGACTTGGTAAAATCTTGTTCCCCACCTGTGACACGGAAGAGCTTATTACTCATGGAGGGTGGTAGAAAGACCTTAATCCCTGTTGATGCCACAAAACCTGACTCTTCTAGGAGGACCTAGAAACTAAAGCCTTTTTGGGCATCAGAATACTCACAAAACACAAGGGGCATCCTACGAAGAAGATGTGAAACACATCCACTCTGGGGATTCAGCACATGTCCCTGAGGAGCCCTAACACGTTGCAAAGCTGCCGTGTGTATGCTGGATGGGCAGATCCTGGCTGGCAGACAACATTAAGGAACTCAACCTTGAGGTTCTGTGCGCAGCTCTATAGCAAGAAATACTAAGGGATTATCTTCCCCATGGAGAGAAGTATCACTGAACCTGCCTAAGATACATTCTCCAATGCACACAGACTGCTGTTGCCTCCCTCACCTTCTCGAGGTCTGCACAGCTGCCGAAGTCCTGCTCAGAGAGATAGCTGATGAGGGACTGCCCTTCCGAGGGTCTTCTGAACATCCCTTCCCCCGAGCTCAGGTACTGTCCAGAGTCTAGAAGAGACAAACGTATAAGTGAGGGACCCGCTGCTATCCACATGCTAACAAGCCCTGCCAGTGCCCAGCCAGCATCCCACAAGCAGGTGCCAGAAGCTGAGGCCACCGCAGCCGATGGAGGAGCCTAACCAGGAGCGAGCGTCCCCACTGAGGCTGGCTGTACTCACTGTACTCCATGTAGAGGGAGCTGGGTGTGCTCAGTTCACTGTTCTGGGTGGAAGCAGAGACCGGCCCTCTCCCTCCGCCTGGATCACTGTGAGACTCTGGAAGGGAAGACGACACCAGGCACACATCAGTATTCGGGAGGCAGTCAGCCATTGCACAGGGTGAAATGAAAGGGGCTTAGCATCACACGGACAGGCACAAATGGATGGGAAGCAAGGAAGGACATCCTCCTGCTCCATGCCATGGCTGAGGGGAAGCTGAGGAAGGGACAAAACCAGAAAGGCATTTCAGGCAGGAGAGGAGAAGAGGAAAGAAGGAGAGAAGCTCATGAGAGACACAGAGCAGTCAAGACCTGAGCCTTCCTCTCTTTACCCCCTAGCAGAGCTGGGGGGCACAACAGTCTACAGCAAGCGTCTCTGCCAGCCCCTTATTATCTCCGAGGGAAAAGTTATCCGCCAGGGCCGAGAGTCAGGACACATGGGGAAACCTGAGCCACCAAAGGATCTGTGGGGCTCCCAGCCCTGCAAAGCAGCCTGGATAACAGCGGAAGGAGGCATCTGAAGGACATACTCTTGCTTAACTAGAAACCAGCGTTCCCTCGACACAACCCTGGAGCCTGGGCTGCAGTGCTCAAGGTGACCCACACAGGCTGTGGGCAGGGCTCTGCCCCACGCACGCACTGTGGTGCGGCTCCCTGCCGGGCTGAGCCGGCGGGGACTGCCAGGAGCTGGCCTGACCGGAGACCAACAAGGGATGGTGCTCTGTGGAGAGCCACGGCCCCGGGGAGCACCTGGACAGAGCAGCTGGGCGGTGGAGGACTGCTGAAGGAGACCGAAAACACCCCGACTGGAGTGGGAGAGGAGCATACAGGTGTAGGCACAGGGCAGGCGCCGGCCCACATCCTGACATCCGAAGCACAACAGCATCCTAGAATCATTATGGTTGGAAGAGACCCCACAGATCATCAAGTCCAACGCGACCATGCCCACTAAACCCACTAAACCATGTCTCGAAGCGCCACATCTAAACATTTTTTGAACACCTGCTGGGATGGTGACTCCAGCACCTCCCTGGGGAGCCCGTTCCAAGGCCTAACAACTCTTACAGCAAAGAAGTTCTTCCGAAGATCCAGCCTGAACCTACCCTGATGCAACTTGAGAGTGTTTCCTCTCGTCCTGCTGCTGGTTACCAGGGAGACGAGACCAACCCCCGCCGGGCCACACCCTCCTGCCAGGCAGCTGTGGAGGGCCATCAGGTCTCCCCTCAGCCTCCTCCAGGCTAAACAACCTCAGTTCCCTCAGCCGCTCCCCATCAGACTTGTGCTCCAGACCCTTCACCACCTTCGTTGCCCTTCTCTGGACTCGCTCCAGCACCCCAAGGTCTTTCTTGTCGTGAGGGGCCCAGAACCGAACACAGCACTCGAGGAGAGGCCTCACCAGTGCTGAGTACAAAGGGATGC
>NW_009606011.1:2168-14217 GCF_000690535.1 Cariama cristata | reverse complement strand
ACAAGCCAGGATGTTGTTGGCCTTCTTGGCCACCTGGGCACACTGCTGGCTCATGTTCAGCCGGCTGTCGACCAGCACCCCTGGGTCTTTTTCCGTCGGGGCAACCCCATCCTCTCAACCTCCTACTCCTCTTTGCTCCCAGCTTTGTGCCATACCCCTGACACGAGTGGAGGCTCCTGAGCCCACCAACACCAGCATCTCCCTGCCAAGGCCATAAAGCAGCAGCCACCAGGATGGGGCCTGGGACTAATCCACCCCACAGGCTGGGTGACAAAGGAGACCCGTCGGGGTGGGAGGCTCTCACAGCTAATCGCTGCAGCCTGGCAGGGTACCCTGCAGCCACCTCAACCCTGCTGAAAACCAGCACAAAAATCACCTCGTGATGAGCAGCCTGGGGGATGTCACACACAACAGAGCCTACTGCTGAAGGGTAATGCGAGGCAGTGCTCGGCATCCTCTGCCAGAGCAGGACACAGGGCTGGACACGTCTGTCTGAACGCCCACCAACTCCAGGAAGGAGCCCTCGGTGCCCAGATGTGAGCTCAACAAACCCAACTGACGCTGTTCAACAGATGCAAAAGAAAACAGCCCATTTTTTTTGAGCTGCTGACTCTTTCTGCCTGTGGGGCAAAGAGATGGCAGCATCCCAGCACCTCTGCTTAGGGAGAAACCTGCCCTGAGTCCAGAAGAGCACCCGGGAGACCTGGCTGTGGGTGCAAGCACAGCTGGCTGGGACACAGCTGAACTCAGCTAACATCAAACCTCCCCGTGCCACAGATCTGCTAAATGAAAGGAAAAAGAAGATGTTCAAGCCCACGCCTGCTTAGCTGCCAGCCCTTTTTCGCTACGTGAGAGACGAAACCTCTCCTGGCTCCCAAGGTAGTGGGGTGGAGGGAAGGGCAAGGGATGCAGCTCAGGGATTTGGTGGCCAGAGCTCCCTAACGCCATGCAGGGGAGCTGGGCACCCTTCTGGGTCTGGTCCACTGCTCCCAAAAACCAAGCTGGGATCTTCAGTCAGGTCGCATGCATAAACCTGACCACGCTTCAAAGCACCAGCTAGGACACAGGGAAGAAAGAATTTTTTTGGTTTTCTGAATGGACACTAATGATTGATGGAAATCCTGAACTTGATGCAATGATCACTAATGAAGGGCTGTTATACTGGCTCCCAAACCTGCCACTGGATCTTCTATTATAATGGTGATATCCCTGAGGCCTCCTGAGCAGACAGAGGAGGAGGAGGAGGGCAGCGTTAAGGGAGAGAAAACAGAGACAGACTGGTTACTACTCAGTAAGGACCTCCACTTCTCCCATGAAGGAAAGCAGCTCCGGTGGGGGAGAATCCCACAAACTGGTTGTCCCCTCACATCCCACTCTCCCCATGCATTCACCCACTCAAGAGCACAGGAGGACTCAGGAGGTTACCAGTAGGATGACATCCTACCAGTAGGATCAGCCCAAGTCCCAGCCCAGTGCCCTGCCACAGCCCCATGCCCCAGCCGAGCAAGGCCAGTGGGGAAGCAGGATGGCTAATGCCACAGCATCACTGCCATTTTCTAAGTTTTTGGTAAAAGCCGCCAATACCAAGAACAGACCGGCCCAGGACATTCTGGGAAGCAAGATGTCAGTCCATAACACCAGTGCGGAGCGGTAAAGCTAAGGGCAAATACAAAATTTCCCAACCACTCGCCCACCGTTCTCCCCTCACCACCCTGATCCATGGAGTCAAAGGGGCAGCCAGCATCACTCCCACTCCTCAAAGCCATCCCAGAACAGCATCCCCATTACCGTGCAACTTCCCCGAAGCCACGTTGGTGTCAGAGTGCGAGCGCACGTGGCTCTTCTTGAGGATGCCCTGCAGAGCTGATGACTGTCCCTCTGAGAAGCTGGACCGGCGCAACAGGCTCAGGCCCCTGCTTCCACCTCCGCTTGCCCCCTGCTCCCCTAGGGGTGAGACTGAGTCCAGCTTCTGGGAGCTGCTGGAGGAGAAGAGTTTGGAGCTACTGCTCTTGGTGCTGTTGGTGCTGGCACTGCTGCACGCTCGGCCCCGGCGCCCCAAGTTCCCAATGGCCAGGTACTCCGGTCCGTCGTTAACATCGCTCTGTGGATCATCCTGACTCCCCGTCCAAGTGTCCTCACTCTGGCTGGTGGTGCTGGAGCTCATCTCGCTGGTCGGAGAGAAGGGGTCTTTGGGTGAGGGGACCTGGGAGTGGGTGACAGAGCTGGGCTGCTCCAGAGGGGACCTGCCCTCACTGAAGGAGGAGGACTGAGTGGACGGGCAGTGCTCCTGGGGCTGGCTGGTGCTTGAGCTGACGGAGGAGCTTGCTGATCTCCTGTCTGGACAGAGGCAGGAGCAGGATGTCACACACCCTGGCACTAGCAGACCACCTTATGGCAATAACCTTGTGGCTTCACACTGGCATGCCCACCCACCGTGGGCAAAGGCCAGGGACCTCCCTCCCACCATGGGCAGGGATCCTCTCGCACCCATCCACCACAACGAATCCAAGAGCAGAAAAAAAGGCAAAGTCTCTTCTGGGTCTATCCTGAGCTTCCCAGCCCACCCTTGTTACCTGAGAGCCCAGAGGAGGCTGGATGGTGAAGGCTGGAGAAGGACCCAAAGCAGCGCTGCTGCGTGCAGCCTGCAGCGGGGACATATGGGGACGCGGGGAGGGCAGTCAGGCTCTGACTCTTGGTCACTGGAGGCGGACCGTCACTCTTCCTGGTAAGCTGAAGAGAGGTGGCATCATTAACAAATCAGCATTTAGGGGGCTACACGTCAAAGGAGCAGCAATGGAAAGGAATCGACCTGCGAATGCCTGGTCACCAGGCAGCAAAGGATGCGGCCGCCCTGGGGACAGGAGGATGGGGAGGGAAAAACGTGGCGTGGCAGCGCAGAAGGGAAGCGGCTCTTTGTTCCCAGCTACATGGGAGGCTCCCATCGGGAAATTACCAGGCTCTCAGTGAAATGATCCAGGCAGCCCAGCGCTCCAGGCAGACGGCTCTCATGTCCTTCAGTGTTGTGGTCACACATCTCTCTTGTCCCAGCAGAAGGACCTGACGCGCACAGGGATGGCAATGACGTGCCAGCCAGCTGAAAGAACAGAGCCCCCATTTAATGAAGCCTCATTAATTGCTCTCCTCTGGGGAGCTCTGTGCAAAGAAAGCAGCCACTGTTCCCCTCCCCTGGGGAGGGGACGGCTGGCACTGGGTTGCACAGGAGGTCACTGGCATCACCAGCAGAGGTAGGCACCCAGGTGTCCTGGGATGCTGCTCATCCCTCATGACCAAGCAGCTCTGCTTGCTGGCCCTGAAGCCTAGGACTATTGGAGGGGACTTTAGAAGTGCCTCTTGCAAGGAACCAGTCCTCAGGTCCTCATACTCAAATCTTCAATGCCAGCCAGAACCAAGGTGTCCCGCTACAGGCTCCACGCAGCCATCTCCCCAACCCCAACCCCTGTCAGGCTCGCGCAGGCAGCACAGGGACCAGTTCACCGCTCTCCTCCCCTCTCGGAGCTCCTTTTGCTAGTTCCACGTCCAGCCCCCTTGTTCAAGGGCTCCATGTGTCCTGAATGAGACCTCGCACGAGCAGTGACAGCCAGCCGGCATCTGGGGAGAGCCAGGTGTAAAAGCCAGGACCCCAACTCACCATGGAGGTGTCGATCTGAGCGAGAAGCCTGGGGTTGTTCTGCTCGACAGCCTCCAGACACTGCAGCATGGCCGTGACGTGGGCGTCACTGAGCAGGAAGGCAGTGTCTGGGGAGAGAAAACTGCTGCTCGGGGGGGGTTCCTCTCACCTGTGTTTTCTGACAGCACCAGTCACTCACATGCAAACCACCTTTTCTGCCATTTCCCCTCACTCCCACGTGGATTGGAAATGCCACCAGTAAGATATTTTCCTAATAAGGAGGAAAAGGCCCATTTCTCTTTACCTGCATAGAATTTCCTGATGTACTGCCGGTTCCCCAGGAGCGGTCTCAGCTGCGCCGACAGGCAGTGGCACTGCAGACTGTGCTGCAGCCACAGCTGCGCGATGGCCTGGTCCCCCAGGCCCTCTGGGTCGGGCTGGCCACTCTCCTGCAGGCTGATGAACTGGAAAGGGATACCAGGCACAGGCTAAGGCACGCAGAGGCAAGCAGAGGAGCAGGGGCTGTTCCACCACATTGCTTTGGTCCCCCTGATAATGGCAGCTTTCCAGTGCCAGTGACTGTCAGTGGGAAGGAGGATACATCTCAGCAGCTCCACAGTCACCAGGGAGGCAAAAGCATCAGGCAGGAACAACGCTTCAAAGCTCAGCCAGCGACCAAAGTCCTCCGACAACCACCACCACTATGAATTTCTCTTGTACACTCTCCCACCCGTGTGCTTTGCCCCTGACCCAGAGGGACCCCACACTCCCAAATCCAACCCGACCCCAGTGGTGATGGTCATGTTCTTACTGACACATTAACCGGGGAAGGTTACAGCAATGCCTGAGCTGCCACAGCTTGAAGAGTTGGACTGGGGTCACACCCCACATCCCCCCAGCAGCAGGCTGGACATAGGAACCACCAGTGGTCAGCACCTTGCACCTATTCATGGCGGGGACCACGGATGTCAGCATGGGGTAGTCGAGGACCCAGAGCATCCCCGTGTGCCAGCAGTTGGCACAAGCCAGGAATGGGAGAACCAAATGCATGGTGAAGTCACAACCTAGGAATGGGACAGCCCAGATCTTTAGAGATTCGCACAGACACATGAATCACCCCTGCACACACACAAGTGCTGCTTGTGCCCGTTGCCTTGGTGATGCCCGCTGCACCCGGCCGAGCTAAGCTGGAGACTAGCCTGGGAGAAATAAGCAGCCAATTGTCTCAGCCCAAGCCATGCCGAGTTCCCGGGATGTGGCTTGTACACAAACACACGGCTGCTTCAGCCTCCACAAGCCGTGGAGCCGCTTTACCCACATGCAGTCCAAGAGCCAAGGGGCCGCTATCCCACCGGCGAGGCTCGCAGCCCAGCTGCCCTCTCCCTTCCCCACTGGGTGCACAAGGCCACCCCACCAGAACTCACCTTCTCCAGGTGATGAGCAGAACCAGGACTCAGCCAGCGAATGTCCTTCACAAACTGCCAGTAATCCTTCTGTCTGCAGCACACCTGCCCGGGACAGGCGCAGTTAGATACCACCACCCAAGTCCCAGTTAAATGACAACATCCCCTGGTAGCCCCTTGCTACCATGAGAGGACAGCCCCTAAACCTGGCAAGATGGGCCAGAAAATAGGCAGAGGAAGAGCAGCACTGCTTTACAGAGAAGAAACAAAGCAAAGGTATAACATAGTTTTGTATATCAAGGGACCAAGCCAAAACACACTGGTGTGATGTAGACAAGTTGTCTCCTGCCCCTCCCATGGTGATCTCTCAGTGTGGTCTGCCCACAAGGGACCAGACAACAGATCCCCCGAGAGTCTCTTCTTCCATCGGTAAGATCCCAGTCCCTCATACCATGGAGACAGGCGAGGTCTTGGGACAGGGACAGGACGTGTCACTGAAGGGCTCACACCCCTGCTGCAGGGCAATAAGGGTCCCACAGGCCAACTGCAGCTCCTCAGTGGATTGGGGAGCAGAGCCTGCATCTCTACTGCCAGGCAGGCACGGGTACGCAGGCAGGGGATGGGAACGGACCTCAGGTGCCAGCTGCACCCACGGCAAAGCGTGTTTGGGGGCTCAGCTCTGCCCGAGTCCTCCCAATCACTCTGTGCACAGCAGTGTCACGTATGCATCCCTGGTCCTTTGAAGGTCTGCCAAGTTCAAGGTTGACCGAGTTCCTACGTCACCGTTCCCCTTCCTGCCAGAGCAGGACCTGGAGGGGATGCCTCAGCACCGTGCAGTAAGACCTCAGCGAGAGCACACAAAGGGCAACATGGAAACACATCCCAGCAAAACCAGCAACCATTGCGGTCTTCTCATGCAAGCCACCACCAAGCACACCAGCACGGCCGAGCACACCAGGTAAGAAATTCGACACTGCATTCCTATCAGCTCTTTGCTGCTGTTTGCCTCAGCTTTATTCAGACAAAGAGTTATTTTTTTCTTAATTATTCCTCCATTAAAAAGGAATTGCAGCAGAGTTGCTGTTTTCTTCACCACCTTATTGGGTGTAAACACAGCCCCAAAACGTCTCTCTTCACCAAAAGGCTGATTTTTTTCTTCCTCCATCTCTATTTCCTCTTTCACAAGCATCAGAGGAATGGGTTCTGTTTTGTGGTTTATTTGCTTGGGGGGGTTGTTTTGGTTTTTTAAGACTAGACAACTAACATGGCAATTTTAGTCCTCTAGATTGAATGGGGGTTTTCTGGACAAATAAATAATATTCACTCAAAAGTTTAAAAACCTCTTACCCTAGTTCTCTTAACATGTACATATGGATTTTTTCACCTTTTTTTTTTTTATTTATTCCCAGTTGTAGGAAAAAAGTTGATAAGAAAATAATAAGTAAAAGGAAGTGTTTTGCTGGAGCAACTATGAGAAAACTGCTGTTAGGAAGCTGTATTTTTATGGGCCTCCCTTTGCAGCTCTTATAGCTTGACTGATGTCACACATGCCCAAGCAGGGGAGACATTTCTAAGTAAAAGAGCTACCTTCGCCTATAGTAAAGGCATTGAGGAAGGCAACACACCATCCTGCTTTGCGGGTCTGGCATGAACTGTTACCAACAGACAGACCAGTATAAATAATTTAAATCTCACTTCCCGAAGCCTATTAATAGCACATCTATCAGAAGGCAGCACTGCACTCCTCACATGTAAAAGATAGCTTCTCTCTTTGCGGATCTCCCAAAGAAGGCCCCTGGTCCATGCCACTGGGGACTAACGGGAACAGAGCAGTATCATAATGAGTGCTGACTGCAGACTTAATAAATCCAGGGAGCAAAGCACCCTGCTGGGATGACCTGCCAGCCTGGCTCCTCCTGGAGGCTGATTAGCTCCGACGCAGCATTGCGTAGGTGCAGTTTTCCTGCTCCTGCACCAGGCTGGCCCATGCAAGCTGCTGCCTGGGGCTCCTCTGCATCTCTCTCTTCTCTGCATCACTCTCCGGGTGGCAGAGCTGCTGAAGGGAAGCCTACCCCCAGGCATGCCCTGCAGACTTGCTTCAACTTTCCATTGTAAGTTAATTGTGCTGCTAATTGCAAGCTGAAGGGGAGATCTTCAGGCCTTTGCACACAAGTGGGAAAAAGAAATTCTTCCAGGCAGCCCTGGAAGGGGGAACGGCTGGGTGAGCAACTGCAAGGCACGACAAGAGCCTGGAAAGAGAGATCCCATTCAGGCAGAGCGCGGCTTTGGCTGCCAGCTCCTGTTATTAACACAGCTAACCAGAAACAGTAAAGATGCGAGGTTTCTCTTGCCAAACCTCGCTGGGGAGTTGTCCAAGTGCAGATGATACGGGGCTGACTCATTGCAAATGCAATTTTATCGCTTGGCTGCAGCAGGCAGAAAGAAGAGAGGGGCTGGCCTCAGTATGGGGGGCACAGGTACTTAGAAAAAACACAGTGAAGGTGGATGACATAGACAGAACACACACCCAGGTCCCTCTGACAACCACAGCAGTTGCCAGGCAAGCTCAGTCCCTGCTTCAATCATTTCCCACACTGCTACAAGAGCTGTACCTACTCGGTGCTCGGAGCACTGAAGTGACCTGCATCAGACAGGACTGTCCCACCTGCTCATGACAGGCACCAAAGCTACTACAGACAGACAGGGGCCTACCTGGTCGTGGATGAGCCCATGGTAGAGGATGCTGTGCATGTCTCTGCAGAGCCGTTCCAAGCCGCCATACTTGGCCCAGACATTCGGGTTGCTGGTGGACACCAAACCTTCTACTGTGGTCTTCAGGTTGCCTAGCAGCTTCCAATGCTCCTTCCTGCAGAGGAACACAGCAAATTGTATCAGATACACAGCAAGAGGAGCTTCACAACAGGACCATGGTATTGCACTCTCTCCAAGGAGATTCTGGTCAGGCTGAGACCTTTGGTGGTCCAGAAGCTACCAGGTGAGCTAAAGGACCTCCCTGTGGTCTCCCACGCATGGTTTGTGGACAAGAGGCCGTATCATAATGATTCTTGTGATGACTGCTAGCCACCACTAATGTGGTCTCAGGACAACAGTGAGAACAAAGACTGATGGCTCCTGCAATACACCACTTGCTTAGTACGGGCCAACAAAGCTGGAGGACGCCTTTCCAGCCAGCCTCTTGTTTGCTTCACTCACATGCTCTATCAGTGACTGTTCAGAGCAGCAGCCCATCAGGAGCACAGCAGCTGTAAGGCAACACCATGATGTCCACCACATCTAGCAGACACTGGCCACATTGCACCCACATATACAGAGAGCGGCCCTCCCCGAACAATGCGCACTGCATCAAGCACTCCAGCACCATCAGGATGCAGAGGTGCTCCACTTCAAGGCTGGTAACTCTTCATCTGCGTCTCCATCTGTACAGCTGCTCTCTGGCCCCCGAGCTGCTGCAGGCACAAGCTGACTTTCTTGCAAAAGCGTTCATCATATTCTGGATGGAGATTAGCAAACTCCAGGTGTACTCTAGAGCTTGCACAACATTTCTCAACAATATCATCCCCCTCGGCTACCCTGCATACAGCAAGAAATCACCATTATCCACCATAAAGCAGGAGTGACGGTGCAGAGAGGTAACGTCATTTGCCTATGCAAAGCAACTTTGGGGAAGGAAGGTTTGGATGACTGAGGACCCCACTCAAGCTGCTTGAGTGTTGCAGAAGAACAGCAGCTGTCAGAAACTTGTATTCAGATAGAACCCACTCTCTCAGAAGCAACAGCAATGTTGCAAGGTATATTTGGGGGTGTAAATGCCAAAAAAATATGCCTCTGCAGGGTTTGTAACAACAGCAGCTGAGGTGACAGCCAAGAATGAAAGTCCAACCTTTCAACTGGAAAGAAACAAGCCACAGTGTCTCAACTGTTAATCCCTCCCACAGCCAAAACCAAACTGGATTTCCAAAGCAAAAGAAAAAAAAAGGAAAATAAATTTAAAATAAATAACATTATTTAAAACCACTCTCATTTTCATCCCTTGTGAATGAAAGTATGGGCTGCACACTTCTGCAGCACAGAGAATGACACTAAAAAGTAACACAATCCTGGTATTTAAAACCAAGCTTTTCTCGCCAATATTCTCGTTTTGAAACTTGTTTGCTATTGCCAAACTGATTAAGTGAACAAGCAGGCCATCAAATATTGGCTCTACTTCAAGCTCCCCATCCATTCCCTTTGTAAGGTCTCCCCAGGGAAACCTCACTACTTGCAGTGCCAACCTAAGCTTAAACCACGCAGAAGCCAACCCATCCCACCAGCAACGCCTGTCACCCTGACAGCACAGGAGCTCTAAACCAGAGGTGCAATGCATATGCAAGTATGTATATGTTTATAATGTACTTAGACTAACAAGCACGGTCAGGCCTTTGTCTCAGAAGAGATGTAAATCAAAGGCAGCTTCCTGAAGGAGATCCAACTTGGGGAGATGCAGAAAACTGATCCAGCTCTTCTGAATTTAGAGGCTTTTCTCATCCCTGCCCTGAGGGATGCAGATGCTCTTTGACTGGGGATCGGCGATGCTGCTCTGGGCATCCATGGACGGTCAAAGAGCATTTGCAGCCACTGAGCTCAAAACTTCACCAGCTCCTCCCCAAGATAATTCTAACGCTCAGAGTTAGGAAATTCAAGTGAAAGCTCAGCCACGCTGTCGATCTTCCAAGTCAGTGAGTCAGGGGAACTCCCTTCCTTGTTATTCCATGCTATAAAAAGCAGGCGATGCACAGAAGGGTGTAGGGGTAGGACACGCAGAGCTGTGTCTTTCCACATGAACTCTCTTTACAGGACTTGTGTATCTCCCCAGAGGGAGGGAACCAGGATCCAACAGACTGGAGTCACAGCTCCCTCCTAGCACAAGGAAACTAAGGTTAAGCAATCCTCATACAAAGTAACCTCAAAATGTTAAAACACTGAACTCAGAAGCACACACGGAATGAGCACCACAATGAAAGCACCTTTGCAGAGGTGATGCAGAAGCTACCAAAAGTCAATTAAATCCCTGTAAGACAGTAAGGATCCCATGGGACTCGTTGGCCCAAAGCAGTTCACAAGTTGGACGCACAGGACCCTACTTACACCCAAAACCCAGCAGTTTCTAGGCTGGAACAGGGTGCATGCTGAAAAGCATACAGTGACAGAAGGCTGAAGAAATGAAGACCCATATAGTTGATTGCAGGTGGCAAGGAAATCGAGAGAGTGCAGCTAACCACATTTCAGCTTTGACCAGACTCGTGGATTAACCCTGAATTAGCGGCAGGGTTTGCTCCCTTCTCATTGACAGAGCTGAGCTTGGGCTGCCAGGAGGGATGGAGAAAGCCTGAGTCCCAGCTGCCCTCACGTTCCTTTTTTCAGCAGGTGTTCAGAGCAATATTAAGAAATCTGCTTGGTTTTTTCCTGAGTAAAGAGAATTCTCCTTTGCTAGTGCTAAAGAAAGCCTGACGCAGGGCAAGGTCAATTCATATCGCATCATGAAAACACCTCCACTTACAGGAAGGGCAAAGCGAACAACACGCCCCAGAGAGGTCACAGTACACGAGCAGAGCTTCCCCTGCAAGAACCACACGTGCTTCTGCCCTCCTGCTCTAGCAGAGCCTGGTGCCCCCAGCCAGAAGAGGCGAAGGTGTTTGCAGGGGCCATCGCTGGTGGAGAACCGGTGAGACTTCAGCCGCATCCCTCTCCTTCCTCAAAGATGACCTCTGATCCAGCCCCCAATTTTAACCACCAGCTCTGTAAACTTGGCGCTGGGTCTCCTTGCTTTACCACCACAAACTCCATCTTCAGGTACAGCAACATAAACCCGCTGTCAGGAACCGTCCCAAATATAACTGAATCTTTTGCACTGGAGTGATAAACGACAGAATCCGGCCTTGGAGCAAGAAATGGCTTAATGCCGCTGCTGATAGCAGTAACAGGGAAATACTGCTTGCTCTCCCAAGACTTTCTCAGCCCCTCCATGCCAGCAAGGGTAGGAACTTCTCTTGGTCCAGTCAGCAAAAGTGACTCACGGCAGAGGCAGGGAGTCATGCTGCTGACTCAGGTGAACTTCTTCATTTAAAATAAAACCAAACCCTAGTTACTTTGCAAAACAGACTTACACATGTAGCTAGTATTCAACCAAAGAAAAACCAAACCAAAATGAAGCTCATCCTTCTTGCAAACAACATCCACTGTGTGTCTCCCTGTGCTCTGCACGAAGCATCTAGCAATGGCTGCTTGAATCCTGTCGTCTACCTGTAGGAATCTCGATCCTTCTTAGCACACTAAAGAGGTCAGGCTGAGGATGCCGAGGTCGTGGAGAGAATTCCGCCAGACCTCCAAGGACATTCCCGTGCCAGCTGTCAGTTCCTCCTGCAGATCCCAAAGGTGCCACGTAACCTACCGCCGCACACAGCCTGCTCCCTCCTCGCCGTCCCCAGCTCTCCCAGACAACCAGCAGCCCCTTTCCCGTGCTCCCCTGCCTGCTCCTCCACAGGCTTGGCACTGCTGGAAAAAGGGATTAAAAGAAAGGCAGACTTCGTGCAATTCACCTGCAGCCACGGGGAGCGGCTGACGAGGCAGAGGAAGCCAGAAGAGCTCTGCCAGCCCGGCAGGTCAGCCCTGCAGTGCCCGAGTGGGGAGAGCCAAGCAGGCTGGCTGGGAAACTGAAACGCAGGGTGGCTTGCACCAGTATAAAATGGGAGGCACAGCCACAAAAGGCTCCCCCAGCAAACACAGCCCAGAGCTGCTGCTTGCTGGAGCACTCGTGCTCTGCACTGGCGAAGGATGAGGGAAGAAAATAGGGATTAGAGGTGTTTTTTAGCCTTTTCTCAGCATGGCAGATAGTTTTACCTGCTCATCCTGGCAAAGCCTCCCACAAGCAGATGACCATAACCTGTGGACACAGGATACTGTCCACGGGGCTTCGATCTGCACAGGACCTGCCTGCGACAAGCACGCAGGCAGCCAGAGG
>NW_009606011.1:669-2066 GCF_000690535.1 Cariama cristata | reverse complement strand
GCGTTTCGTGGGGGCCTTGCCGATGCTGGAGTCGAAGGCAGTAACTCTTCGCCAACCTGCCCGGCTGGCCAACGGCCTCTCCGCTCCCCCCGGGACTGCTCTGTCCCCCAGCCACCCGCTCACCGCTCCGAGGCACCGACAGCCCTGCTCTCTGCCCGGCAGAAGGAGAGGACCGACCTTCCCACCATGCCTCGATGGATGTCGGCGTCACAGGCCCTGCTGCCCGATGCGTTTCAGACCTGCTGCTGAGGAGGACAGACCGCAAAACCCAGCATGAAATCCTCATTTTCCTCTCCTGCGCCAGCAGAAGGATGGACTTCAGCAAAATAACTTTGGCTTCTGCGTTTCCCGTGATCCATGGGAAGATGGATCCAGTGACCTCTATCCTATTGCTATCAGTCACAGCCACAATCTACAGTCAAATGGCACCTCACCGGGAATTAAAATGCTAAACCATTTGCACAATGACAACAAGGCCGTGCAAGGCCCAGGCCAGGATGCTCCCCAGTGCATCAGTGACAGCCAGGAGAACAAGCAGGCCCCCTCAGTGCCAGCACCGGAGGGGATGATGCCCTCCCCATCCCCGGGGGAGTGCTGGGGGTGGCACCACGTCAGCCCTATTAGTCACACGATGGTAGTCTGGTAGTGCAGGATTTGCGCTTGCAAAGGCAAGGAAATGCACAGAGATGATTCTGGAAAAAAAAAGAAGTGAATGCAGGCAATTGCTTTTACCTTTCTGAACCTGCTGGGTCTGAAGCATTAGCTAAAGAGGGAGAATAGCTTGAACCGTGCAAATCCAAAGGCACCCCAAACTTGCACTACAGCTTTAAAAGCACCGGTAGCATTTTCCCAGCTGATATGGCTAGCAGGAGCAGAGCAGCTAGCTGAGCCCCTCGGATAAGGAACGCTTCTCTCCCATATCAAGTTTCAGCTGCTCCCTTCTCCCCAGCCAACGCTCCCATTTCCATCCAACACCCACCCTGCGCTGATGAGCACCAGGGCAAAACCGAGGCACAACGCAAAGGCTGAAGACACGCAAAACCCCGAAGGAAATAGGACTCGTCATCAAAACACCTCCAGGGAACAACCTCTGCTGCTTTTATAAATGCTAACAAGAAAAACCATGCCTAAAGCATAAACCAAGACCACGCAGGCAAAGCCACCGCGGCACGGCCGCTCTCACCCAAGCCACGTGCAGGGCCTCGCCTTCAGAAATAAAGAGAAGCTGAAGATTTCTTCCCAGCACCTGGAAGGGACGATGCAACCGACTGCCGGGAGGGTAAGGGGACGTGATCCAAAAGCAGCAAACTGCAGAGCCACCAGAACGGCCGCACGGCATCAGGGTGGGATGGTTTCGCCCTTAAGCACAAGGTGTGCGAAGCAGAGGCTTGGCACCG
>NW_009606011.1:343-638 GCF_000690535.1 Cariama cristata | reverse complement strand
GGGCCGGGGGGGTGGGGGGCCGCCCCCCCCCGCCATACTGGAAACAGAGCAAACTGCGGCCGTCACTGCCCCTCCAGTGGCCAAAACACTTGCCCGGGGCAGGGAGTAGAGCGATGCACTGGCCCTGGGTGGGTGATGGTAGCCACACGATGCTCTAACAGCCCAGCTCACTGTGTGCTTCCTCCCCACGAGGGACCGAACCGGGGGCAGCTGGCATGCTCTGCGAGCGCCCATCCCCACCAGCACGGGAGGTTTGCTTCCTCCCACACTGCCCTCAGGTACCCCCGCAGCTGTG
>NW_009606011.1:0-309 GCF_000690535.1 Cariama cristata | reverse complement strand
ACACACACTCCCACGCACGCCCACGCAGCACATGAGCTCCCCACGGGCATCCCGAACACCCCTGCGCATCCCTAGCGCTCCCCAGGCACCAAACACACACAAGCACTGCTGCCACCCGTGTTCTTGCACGCACACCCCGTGCTCTCTGCCGTGTCCTAGATAACTTGCATACACACCCCATTACCCCACGCGTGTACCCCTGTGCACACACAAGACCCTGCCCCACGCGTGTCTTGCCCCTGGTGCCAGCACACACAGCATGCCCCCCACGCCCCCGGCACAGACACACACGCAGAGCAGCGTGCCCCG
>NW_009606010.1:15651-16637 GCF_000690535.1 Cariama cristata | reverse complement strand
TCTGCCCCAGCACTGCGCGGCCGGGCTCGCCTCGCTCCCCTGACCCACACGTACGGATCATCTCCCCCTTCCCACCGCCGCACACAGCGAGACAGCCGGCAGAGCTGCTGGCGCTTTCTATTATTTTTCTCAACACTCTCCTGAAAAATTAATTAATTCAATTAATTGATTAAATAAACAATCCTCCACGCTCAGCGGCGCTGAGCCAGCTGTCCACCGCATCAAGCTGCAAGAACATCACCCGTCGGCAGGCTGACTTGCTGGGTCCTGGTCTCAGGGACATGAAATTGGGGTAATTTGGAAAGGAATTGGGGCTGGCGAGTGAGGGGTTGCAATGAAACATTCAGCAAAAAGTTGCACGTATGCCTCTGAAATGGCTGCATTTCCATGCAGGTTGCAAAGTCTTTCCTTATTTCTGAGAGGCGCTGTCAGATGCTTTGAATCCTTAGATGAAAGGAACTAAATTAGGGCAGATCGTTATTTCCTGTTTTCTGCTTTATATTTATAGAAAACCTGATACGGCTGGTAGCTCGCTCTAAAACTAAAAGCAAACCTTTGTCCTGTTTCCAGCAGGTCTCGGCTGGGAGCTGAGAGGGTGAGAGGCGGTGGGAGCCCTCCGAGAGACGGCGAGGAGAGGGGCAGCACACACCCCCAGCCCCTTTCCTCCCGGTTTTCCAAAGCCAGCAGCCAGGCGTTGGGAATGGGCACATTACTCATATATTTTATTTTTCCCCTCCTAAGCCCCTTTGCAGGCAGCAGTAGCACCTGCACCCAGAGGTCCTGGCTGGAGGTGAAGCCCCACAGAGGCACCTAACCCCCCCCAAAACCATTCCCCCCTCTCCCCATCCTCCCAACCTTTCATTTTTCCCTCCTTTCCAGAAGACCTGGATGCTGAGGGCCGGATCCTGGCTCGGCTCCCACGCTGCCTGGGCTGGGGGACGGACGTCCCGTCCCTCCCGCCGATGCTGGCAGGGGGACGTGGATCC
>NW_009606010.1:12991-15631 GCF_000690535.1 Cariama cristata | reverse complement strand
GATGCCTCGTTGCTATTTCTCTGCTTGCCTGGGGAATAATATTGAATGGGCCCTATCTCTCCTGAGAAAATATCGATCCAGAGTTTTAATGGCTTTCCGCTAATGAGCCACAATGAGTGTCACCGGGCATCACTGCTTGAGCTGATAAGAAAGAGACCGCTCAGCCCCATAGCTTTGAAAGGGGGTTTCACACCCCTCCACAAAGTCCTTTCTACCAGAAAAAAAAAAAAGAAAAAGAAAGAAAAAAGGCAAAAGATTTCACTGCTCTTTTCACTTAATAAGTCTGAGGACAGATTTTCAATTTGTTAACTTTCTTTATAGCTCTGGCTTTGCCAAAGGGAGGGAGAGATGAGGGAAGGGAACAGGAGATTAAATGCGTTAGTTTATTTTGGGAAGTCTTTCTAAAGGGGGGGGGGGGGAAATAAAAAAAAAAAAAGAAAAGAAAAAAAGCATGACACCAGGGAGACAGGACTCAATTAAAGCAAGACCTTGAAATACATGAGCCAGTAGACCCGACCACGGGTCCATTAGACATCCCTGTCAGGCAGCGTGCTTTGGTTACCGGAGGCTGTGTGGCAGCTAGATCCATCACCTGGGGAAATAACCACCGGTGCTTACATCTTCAGCAGCCCCTTGATCTAGCGATAAACCCGTTAGGGGAAATAAATGGGTTTCTCTTGCTTGGACTGTCCACATCATGAATGCAATTTGCCATTTTCCCCTCCCGTTGATAAGTAGGGGATCAGGAAGGAAAAGCCGCTTAACGATTTCCTAATAAAGCCCCAGATAAGAGCGGAGCAGCCCTATTACCTCCCTCCGGCTGTGATTTACAGCCCAAGATTGCTGCTCCCGGAGCCAACAGTGCCTGAGCCTCTGCAGGGGAGGATGCTGGTGCGGGGAGAGGCACCCGGCCGGCAGCGGGATGCTGCGAGGGGATGCCGGGGCAGGGACCACTCACCCTCTCGCCAGACCCTTCCCCCTGGCTGCCCCAGCTGCACTGGCAAGGGAAGGTTTTGATGCCATCAACATTAAAAACAAGGGGGGAAAAAAAACCCCAACCCTCCAGAAAGAAAGTTCTGAGTGGAATTACTAAGAAGAGTGCGGCTCAGAAACACAAATCACCCCTGGCTCCATTTCTAGGTATGGAAAATGGATTTCCAGAACAATATCATTCTTTCGACACGCCTGTCCTGGTTTCACAGCTGCCAGAAGAGGAAAACAGGTTAAAAAAAATCAAAACAAAACCCTTCCAGAAGGCTCTGCCCACTGGATGCCACCAGAGATGCCATCAAAAGGTCCACAACCCCCGCCCCGAGGAGACCCCAGGGGCTCCCCATCATGCATGTGCTCCGTCCCATCCACCAGCATCAGAGGGGGGGAGCTGACAGCTCCTCATTTGACTTTTAACTGTTTGATTTTATTCATAGTTTTGACGCTGTTTCCCCCTCTTTTCCCCCTCCCAGCTGAGGATTTATTCTTTGTAATTAGCTGTGGTAATTAGAATCTCTTTCATATGGCAGTGCCTCGGCTTCCCTTTAAATCTCTTCCACGCTCCTACTTAACAAAAAGTGAATTTAATGCCTGTAGCATCCTCAGATCTCCCTTCCAGACAGAAACATGTCCTGGCCAGAGAGACCAAGGCAAGGGCTGGAGACCTGCTTGGGCAAGAGCTCAGGAAGGCAGCGGGATGCTCCAGTGATCGCTCAGCCACAGCCAGGACCAGAAACAAGCAGAGAAGAAGCATTTCCAGGTGACAAAGTCCCTTCTCTTTTATGCCAGTTCCTCCGGGAGCTGCTGACCCAGCAGCTCCATCCCTTGCTGCCACCTCCGTGCCGGGGTGCCCAGGACCAGCAGCACCGCAGGAGTCAATGTGCCCCACAGCCCTGGCACACGCACCCCCACATAACCAACAAGTCGCTGCCAATTCTGCACCCAAAGCTGCTGTTAATACCCAGCGTCGGCGTTACCGAACCAGCCAAGACCTCACCTTGCCCCTGCGTGGGATTTTACAGACCGAGGCACCTCCCTGCTCCCATCAGCTGAGGCTCTGTGTGGGATGAGGCAGGAGGGGCTGCCCCGAGCACCCGCGCTCCGGTCCCCGTTACATCCAGCATCCGCAAGCGATGTGCGAGCACCGACGGGCCGACAAGAGAGGCTTTTCCCCAGGCACCATCCACCCTCAGGGCAGCATCGAGAGCAGGATCCGGTGCTGGGTGATGGGGCAGAGACATGACAGGTAATACCAGAGCATTCCTCAGCCCCATCACCCAAATTTACAGGCTGGCTCGAGATCCAACAAGGTTCCAGACAGATCATTATTTCCCATGACAGCGGCGAAGGTGAGCCAGCCACCTTTTATTTCAGCTTGGAGAAAAATGCTCCTGCCAGGGGATAATTGGGAGACTCTGCGGCGGGAGGCAAGCGTGGGGCTGCCGAAAGGTGAAGGCTGTTTGAAACGCAACTGAGCAGAACCGGGGGAGAAAGCAACCCGGGGAGCTGATGTGCAAGGAGCGCTGCCTCGCGAGGCATCCCGAGCCTCTTGGTCTTTAAAGCTCTCTTAGATCCCCTACAAAACCAGGTTTTATTTGGTCCTTACAACCCTGGGAAGTGAATCACTGGTTGTTCTTGCTTGCATATCCC
>NW_009606010.1:11792-12980 GCF_000690535.1 Cariama cristata | reverse complement strand
CCTGCCCACCCAGTGCTGGCAGCAGCTGGGGCGAGCGGCGCGGGAGCCTTTGCCAGGCGATGCTTTGAGCCTGAGATGCAAAGTGCCATAGAAAGGCACAAGGTATTGTTGTTCAGCTCTGCAAAGAGAGGTTTGCGCTGCTTTTATTTATACACATGCTGACTGCAAGACACAAAAATTACTTAATCAATCCTTCCCCTTGTCTGGTGTTGCAGGCAGGATGGAGGCTGCCCACACAATTTTGCACTGAAGATGACAAATTGCTCCGGGATAACGGCAGCATCTCCAGCTCTCGCATCATCTGGTGCAGGATGCGGCCGGGCTCGCCCCTTCGAGCTCGGCTGAAGGGATGCCCGTAGGACACAAGCCCCTTCCCAAGGCCAGAGCAGAGAGACAGCGAGGGGAGCTGGGGGGAGCTGGGGTCTGCCCGATGCTGTTCCATAGCTGAAGGAATGGGATTTTCTCCCCAAACCCAGCTGAAAGCCACCGAGCCGCGGGGAGGTCGGGCTGGAGGTGCTGGGGCCATGTGGCACAGCTCCAGCGAGCAGCTGGATCATGGGGGAGACCTCATGCACTCATCCTGCCATGCCACTGCTCTCCATCAGTCACCTCGAGCTGGGGCAAGGGACAAGCCTGCCAGAGCCTGGGACCCTGCAGTGACACTGCCAGGAGAAGCTGCCACCCCACCAGCCTCCCTCGCCTGCAGGGCCAGGAGTTCTTCCATGCAGGGAAGGGCTGGGAGGGAGTTTCCCTCCCATAACTTTCCAGCCATGCGTTTTACGGGATGCAGGAGTCTCACCATCGAACGCTTCCAAGTAACAGGAGAGCTGAGCACCAACCTTACAGCAACGCACTCGCAGCCCTGCTCCGGGGAGCAACCCTACCAAAACAAACCAGGTCACCCCAGCCAGCACCAACCCAGCAAGGGGTCGTGCCAGGAGGGGAAATACCGGCAGCAGTGAAAACTCCCCTAAAGTGAGATGAATGGCAGGAAGAAATGTTAAAAGAAGTAAAAACTGTGCACGGAAAGTGGTTGCTTGGAGCTCACCTCTTCCCATGGCTGCAACATCTGGGGCACGCAGAGACACGATGTTGTTTTCCCAGCTCCTGAGTTGCCCCCTCTCCCCTGGCCTCGGTCTGTGCCCGCCAGCAATTCCTTTCGGCTGCTGGCGCCGCGGCCGCCCCCCC
>NW_009606010.1:4338-11417 GCF_000690535.1 Cariama cristata | reverse complement strand
TGTGCCCCCCAACCCCGCTCTGCCCAATAACTCCTACAGAAGGGCTGGGTGTTGCTTCCCCTTTAATTTACCACTTGTTGGGGGGAGGGCTAAAAAAAAAAAAAAAGAAAATCAATAAATAGAACAACCTAGGATGCTTGAAGAGGATGAAAACCCTGAAACTGCAGTCTGCTGGTGGCTTGTCCCATTGCCAGAGGAGGGGAAAGGTGTCCAAAGCCCCCCCCTCTCCCCACCACCCCATCCCAGTGCCACCAGGTCCAGGTGGGTTCAGATGCGGTCGGACGATGCTCCTCGAGAAGAAAATGAAATCAAATGTCAGGACATGGTCATTCACAGTTGACTAGTGGATGAACCAACCCCCCAGAGTCTGACCCTGCCGGGAGGGACCTGTCCCACCTCCCTCGGCTATTGCAGAAGCTTTGAGAAAAAGCCACTCGTTGCACGTTGCATGTCACAAACACGGAGAGGGGACACACACACCAAGTCACAAGCAGTCCCTGCACAAAGCCACTTGTCCTTTGCGGTAGTCGCGGCAGGGGCAGAGGCGCCGGTACGTGGTGTTGTAGCCCGCGCAGCTGAAGAGCAGTGGCTCCTTCTGGAGGTAGCTCTCGTGGACGTTCTCGGCCACTGCTGGGTAAAGATGGTTCATCTCGTACTCGGTGCTGTCGCAGGTGATGCTGAGCCTGGCAACAAAGATAAAGGTGGGTTGGTTCAAGTGAGGGGGCTGCCTGGGGTTTCACTGAAGGGTTTCTTGTCCTTCCTGGGGTGGTTCCTTCGCTAAGTGTTGGGCCAGATCTTTGCTGGTTGCACCAGGAACCATAAGCACCGTGTTTGGCACCCCTTGGCTAGACGGGAATGCTCGTCACCACCCCAACACACCGTGGAGGAAGGGGTGACCCTTGCACCTCAACCCTGCCGCCCAGAGAACACCCCAACCCTTGCGTGGGCCATGGACGGCTCAAGAAATCACGCACAAAAATCCACTCAAATCTGACCGCTGACCAACGGGTCTGGCCGCTCTCTGTGACACCTCCCACAGCAGCTGATGTCCCTTGGAAGGGCGCATGAGTTCAACGGATGCCCACGTGTCCCCTGCCAGCCAGGATTAGCCAGCAAAACCAGGGTGGACATCAGCAAACACCCCAAGGAGCAGCAGAAATGCCCAGTGCCAATCTCAGCATCCCTTTCCTCCCACCCATGCCCACATCTACAGATGGAGCGGCAGCGCTGGCATCACCCTCCCACCAATCCCTCTCAACCGGTGAGTCCCCGAGCCAGCTTGTTTTAACGTCTGGAAGGGGGCATGGAGGGGAGAGAGTGAAATCCAAGCTTCAGTTCTAATTTATCATATAAAAATGTCAGTGGGACTCACAGCGCCTGCCTGACCAGCATGACAGCAATGGTAACGCTCGCATTTTAATTGCCTACAGAGCAGCACGGAGCCCGGTGGCAGATTTATACTCTATTAAAACTTCACCGCTGTGTGTTCAAAATGCAGTTTTATAGAGAAAGACATAAAAAAAGAAAGAAAGGGAGAGAGCGTGGAGGAGGTGGAGAGGAAGGGGGTGGGAGAGAGGCGGAAACGTGCCTGGAAAGGCTATCGTTGCCTTCTGAAGTGTGAAGCTCAAAGCCAACACGTGCAAGCAATGGGCTGCTTTGCAGGCAGCGCCCTGCCTACGTCGCCTTGGGCACGAAGGCACCTCCATGGGATTTCGGCAGGGAGGACATGAGGAAAATGGGTACTGGGGATGGGAGGAGGACAGGGAACATTGTCTGGCTGATGGCCCCTGCCCCCACCTCGCTGAGAAGGTTACAACTTACTGGTGAAACACTTCCTTCTTGTTGAGGAACCTGAAGAAGGTGGGCTCACAGACCAGCCCGTGCCGCCGGCACGTCTCGGTGCACGTGTGCCGGGTCTCCGACACCCACACCTGCAGTGAGTCCACCGGTGGCCAGGTGTGGGGGTCTCGGCTGGCACTGGGGGACCACACCAGGTGAGTGGCGTTGGGGGACAGGGCCAGCAGGCTCGGAGGGCTTTGCATAGCAGGACTCTTGGCCTTGGGAGGCAGAGGAGGAGATGACGTGGTGCAGAAATCCTAGTGGGAGAGAAGAAAATTGGGTCAGTGCCCAGAGGGACAGGGTGAGATGTTGGGGATGGGGAAGGGAGGATGCTGGTGGGACAGGAGGGCACTTGGGCTGCTGAGTTTGCTCCTCAGGTTGAGGTCACCTCCATGCATAGATGGCATCTCCTGCTGTGGGGGATCAACGCAGCGGCCACCTCATCTTCTCCCAGTGCTGCCTTATTCTTTGCAGCAGAAAGGCCTTGACCCAGCCCCAGCCCCACAGCCACCCTGTACGAACCCCCCAGCATCTTTGGTTCATGACAAATCTCCCCCAGCCCCCATCTCCTGGTGCTCTCTGCAATCGGGCCAAGGGCTGGGACCTGGGGTCCCTCGCTGGGGAGCTGCACTGGGTCAGCACCTGCTGCCCCAGAGGAACAGGAACGGACCCACGGGAGCACAGGGATGGTCCCCCAGGGAGAACAGGGATGCTCCCCAACCTGGTGCTGGATGTAGGCATGGATCCGCTCCAGCATCCCCTCGCAGGTGTACTCGTAAGGCAGGTAAGGGTCCACCTGTGAAGGGGGAAAAGCAGAGCGCAGGCAGCAAGCGGGGACAGCCTTGTCCTCCCCCTGAGCCCGGTGGCCCAGGACAGCAGTGCCTTGGGCAACGGCTCTCCCCACTTGCCGAAGCCCATGGCTCGTGTCTGTCCACCAAAGCAAGCAGGGGAGAAAACCAGATAAAAAGCCATAAAGCGCTAGAGAAAGAGCGTGAAGGATTAATTTGGGTTCAACTCACGTATTGGTGAAAATGAAGTCACCCTCTTCCATTTGAGTCTCGCTTTTCTTCATTTTCGGTAAGTTATAAAATAAAATCAGTTTTCATCATAGGTCACTTCCAATTAAGGTATGAACTATTTCAGCCCAAGAGACACTCCGCAGATGCGGGCAAGGCAGGGGGGAGTAATTTTAAAATACAGAGGAGGAGTTAGGAGTGGTAAAGACGCCAAGCTAAAGCCGGGCAAGAGCATCCTGACGGTGGCCTGCTGCTCCTGTGTGCTCTGACCTCGGCACGGCTCTGCCTGCTCAGAGAGGAAGGTCCAGGCTTTGCTGCCCTGGTGCTATGACCCACCAAACCGGCCGGTGAAAAGCCCAGGGCTGGGACTGGCTGTGCCCAATACAGGAAAAAAAAACTTCTCTTTTCCCACTGCCATTTCGCTGAGGGTTTGCTGCCCAGCGCAGATGGCTGTGACGGGGTGGAAGCCGACGTCTCTCCCAGCCCCAGAGCCTTGGTGCTCCCCGCTGCCGCCGGCTTGGGCTGGGACGGGGCAGGGAGGCAGGAGCCGGCGGCACACCGGGACGGAGCAAACATTGATGCCCACGCTGATGCCGGTGCTGTCGCTGCACCCCCACGTTGATAACTGCTATTTATACAGAGCCAGCAGCACTTAAACCACCGTGTATTTTTAGCGTGGGTTACGAAACGCTGCCGGTCTTCGGGAGACTTCTGCCTGCGCTCACTTCCCGACGTCACATCTCCCTGTCCTGAGAGTCACCCTTGGGTCCTGGCATGGGAACCCCCCTCCTCTGCACAGCAGCATCCCCCAGACGAGCACGTCCCTGGCACAGCAGTGGCACAGCTCCCAGGGTGAGCGGGCAGAAGCAGCCAGCCGGGCTCGCTGCCCTCCACCGGGGCCGGTGCTTGGCCATTGCCCTGGGGTCAGCAGTGATTTTCCCCCATGGGAAGAGCATTGCCATGAGGGCTGCGTCACTGATGCGCCCCTTCCCTCTGGGACAAATTATTTTTTAAGGAACTTTCTGCCCTGGGAAGATAGATTTTTCCATACTCTCTTATTTTTCCCAGGAGATGTTACATGAGCTGCAGGATGTTGGTACATGGAAGGGGCTGGTCCTGGGACCCCCCTCCTTTCCCCTGTGCAAAAGAAGGATTATAAGCAAAACCAGCCCAAAGATAATTCATCCAGAAAACACTGTTCCTTCTATTTTCTGAGCTCTGCACCTCCAAAATAGCTATCTCCTTTTGAAGTACCTGTCAAACCCAAGCTCAAAGGCTCAGTCTGCCTTAGAGAAGATCCCTGTAAGCATCTCCCTGCCATAAATATCCCACCTGAGATCTCAGCCAGGCTGGAAATCACAGCTGCTCCGTCTAATTACAGATGTGTAGGCTAATCAGGGCTGACACAATGACAGGCACCGATCTTGCCTCTGAAATGCTGATGGGCGCTCAGTTAACTGGGGCAGAGTCCTCCACGAAGCAAAAGTGCCCATCTCAGTCACACAAAGCCTAAGCTGGTTTTGGGTGCTGCCTGGCACCGATTCAGGGGAGAGAAACCACCCCTTGCTCAGCATCACCAATGTTTGGCCTTATCTTACCACTGCTTTCATGGCTGCAATGCTGGGAGGGGGCTTTTCCCAGGACCCCATTACACCAGGTGTGGTACAGACGTAATTCCATAAAACAACCTCTTTCCCCCAAAACACTGCTGTGATACCCGGTGGGATGCAGCACATCCACAGCGGGGTGGAGACAGAAAACCTCCTTACACCTGCACTTGTATCCAGAGGTGATGCTCCGGGCACAATCCCGCCTGCCCATGGGCTCCCGGGAGCCCTGTCGGGTCCAAGGGCATCAGGATGCTGCAGCCAGAGCCCGCTGCAGCCCCCGCTCCTCCATGTGCCCCTCTCCTCCCCCCCCGGGGACTCCCCCAAAGGCTCTCATTCCCCCCTGCTCCCCTCTCCCAGTCTCATTAGGATTTAGCTCATGCACCCAGGAGTGATAGAAAAAGCCAATTTTGAGAAGGTAATTTTTGAATTAAAATCTGACAGGCTCGGCCTCCCCTTGACAGCCACATCATTAGTGCCACTTCCCACGCTGGGAGCCCCGGAGCCCTGGGAGGTGTGTGGGGATGCTCTGAGGTGGGGACCACTGCATCCCACGCCCGGCAGAGTGATGCACGGGATGCCACAGGAGGGAACGGAGGGGTCGGTGAAGATGGACTTTGCCACCCCTTCCCCCAGGCATTGGTGGGGAACACAGGGGCCAGAGCTCTCCAGCCCCAGTGCTCTCCATCAGCCAAATGGGGAGTTACTGGTGCTCCGTGGGGATACCACCATGAGAACCCTGGGTTTAGAGTCTCCAGCAGGAAGCCCAGAGCTGAAGAGAGCAATAAGTCTCCCTCACTGAAAAGGAAAAGAAAGAAAGAAAAAAATCCAACCGTCATCAGACAAATAAGTAGAAAAATAATGCAATTTTCTGCCAGCACGTAACAGCAGGCTGGGAACACTTTAACCAGCTATTTTCACTGTGATTTTTAATACGCCACTCTTTCAAGCATAGTCGAAATGTATAATTTTCCATTATATTCCTGTATGTTTGACTTTAATATAATGAAGCCTCCTCTCTTCACTACACCAGAATATTGGGTCTATTAAATTGCTTGTGCGAGGACTATTTTTGACAATGGAAAAAGCTGAAGGCCAACAAAATGGTGGTACCTGCAAACCTCTCTCCTTCTCCAGCCTCTAACCCTGGCTAACAGCCACAATCCATCCCCGGGACGAGCCTCCCGGCATCACCTTTCCCTGGGGGATGCAATTTGTCCCTTGGCCCCGTGCGACTGTGCTGGGGTTGGATCTCTGGGGCAGAGCTGTTTGGTGCTTCCATGATTTCAATTTTCTTTATAAATAGACCAGGGATGTGAGCCATCAGGGAAACCCAAAACTGCTCCAAGGGGGGATGAATGGCAGAGGCACGGCTTGCCAAAAACCTTCCCCAGCAGTCGCAGGGTGACACGGAGTGGGTGCCACCTCCGAAAGGACAAGGGAGGGGAGCAGAAGGGCTTCTCCTGGTGAAAAAACCCATAGTGAAAACCCAAGCCACGTCCAAGCCACGATTCAGATCTCTCTCCAGAAGGAAGGAGTTTCTTTCAAGCGAATCTAGGTTGGCGAAGGACGCCGGCTGCATCTCAACTGCTTGATTTGCACAAATAGGGCAGGCAGCCCTGCCAGCAGACCCGGCCGGCTCCAAACACACCCAAGGAAGCTCTGCCAGCCCGGCTGGACCCGGGGCAGGGCTGTAGCTGCAAGGACAGCACATCCCACCCTGAGCTGCAGCTCCGAGCATCTGCAATAGCAATCCGGACGGCTGTACGGCCCCGCCGGCAGTGACCCGACCACAGAGCCGTGGGCAGGCTGGGCCAGCTGCAAAGCAATGCTAAAATATTGCCGAAGCATCAGCAAATCCCCCAGAGCCACGATGCCCTAAACCAGGGCGAGCCTGTTTGCCAGCTTGACCGTATCAGAATTACAACCCGGTTCATGAACCCAGGTCCCAAAGCCCTTGAGGGGTTTCCAACAACACCCTGGTTCCCAGTTCCCAGCACCCCGGTTCCCGGTTCCCAGCACGGCATAGCTGGCGATGGGAAAAGCTGATGGCAGAGGCAGAGCAAAAGAGACATCTCACAGCTTCCCACAACATCCCATATCCCCAAAAATGTTTTACTGATTTTTGCCTGGAAGATGCAAAACTGAAGCTGTGGGATAAGGGATTTTTCAGACATACAACAACAACAAAAAGAAAAGGAAAAGAAAATTTGTTTCAGGTTAGTTTTCAATTTCCAATGTTTCCACCCATCAAGAAGGGGAAAAATGCTGTGGTTTAGGTTCGGCAATCTGTTTGGGTTGGTGAAGCAACGAGAAATGCATCATTTCGGATGCAAGCCTTCCTTTCAATAAACTGTCAGGGTATTTTCAAGCAAAGGCAGGCAGATGGGAAAGAAAAAAAATATTATTTCATTTCAGTAATGTTGAAATGAAATGTTTTGACCGAAAAAATAAATTGATGGTGGTTATTCTGAACCACAGACAAATTTGTTAGATATTCTGATAACAAAACACCTCATTTTGCCTTGGCGGGGCGGGGGGGGAAAAGTCAGTAAAATCGTTTCTCCAAGCTCCAGTACCTGGCTGGGAACAGCAACACCAAACTGCCCGGCCACCG
>NW_009606010.1:356-4290 GCF_000690535.1 Cariama cristata | reverse complement strand
ACTATTTTAAAGACAAGATACCAAGGGATTCCTGAAGCCAAAGCCCATAATAAGGCTTTTAAACCTATAAGGCAGGTCCAGTTTTAGGCTTAATTGCCTTGACAGCATCTCTAATAAAGCAGAGCTTTCTATTTAAAAGACAAAAACGGAAAAAAAAGGGGAAAGAAAAAAAGGAAAAGAAGTTGCTGTAAGTTATTCACACTCCCTCCCTGCTCTGCTTCGGGCAAATTTATACAAATCACTTTAAAACAACCCAGAGAGGTGAGTTGTGGGATTCAACCTCCCAGCAGTCGAGGGTAATTCCAGCGGTTGGGATACTTCACAGAAGGGAACCTCGGGCTGGGGGGGTCCCTGGTCCCGCAGAGATGGGTGGCAGCTTTACCTGCCCCGTGGTCCCATAGGAGACAGAGTTAATCCGATGATCTGTGGTGTCACGTTGGGATGGAAAACGGAGAGCAGCCGCCCCGGGATGCCTGGCCACGGCAGTCACCGACACTGCCCGCACGCCGTGCTGGTTACAGCCACCCTTGTCCCAGCTCTGCTTCCCCTGCCCTCCCTCGGCTGTTTAGGAACTGAAGAAATGGTCGTCAAGGGAGGGAGGGTGTGCTGGGACTGCACAGCTGCATTTACGTGAAGAGTGGGAAAAAGTCGAGGCGGGAGCTTGTCTTTGGGCAAACCGGGGATGGGCACGGCAGCGGCACGCTCCGGCTGAGTGCCCGGTTCTGGAGACAGCAGGTCCCCACACCAGCTTTTCCTACCCAGTGCCCATCAGACCACCAAGTCCTTTCCTAAAATCCTTTTTTTCTCCTTTAATTTTTAACCAGAGATTATCATTAAGCATCTCAACGACCTGGTGCACATCCAGTCAACATTACCACTGCTCAGGAGCCAGCAGAGCCCTTTCCCCCCCTCCCCTTAATTCTCCAATCATTTTTTTAAATTATTTTAATAGCACAGCAGCACCAGGTTTCACTATTTTCTTTCTCCTTTCTAGAAACAGTGAAAATTTCCTTCTCTCTCCTGAAACAGAGACCAGCAGCTCCCGGTCACCCGTCCACAGTGTTGCCTTCGCTTCAGCCCAGATGGTGGAGGGTCAAGCACTGACAGCTGGCCCGGCAGCACAGCAGCAGGGATGTAATTATTTTTAATTTAATTTTAATGGAGATATAGGAACGAATGTGCAAAACAACAACTGTTTTTGTAAGACGGGTTTGTTCGGTCCCTGCAAACTCAGAGAGAAAACCAGCACAAGGTGAAGAGCTGCGGCAATCGCCCACGATAAGGTGCAAGACCCAGGCAGATGGCATCAGCTGAATAAAGTCCCCAGACTGTCACAGACACCCACTTCTGCAGCCTCTAATGCAGGGAAAAGCAAGGATGACACCTCTCTGGCCAGCATCACCCCTTCCCCTCCCCCAAATCCCACCCAGCACCATGAACCCCAGATCCCCGCAGCCCGACGCAGAGCCCTGGTTTGGCAGCACATCGCCGTCCTCACGAGGGGACGACTCATCCCGAGTGAAGCAAATTGCAAGCGAAACGGCTATCAGCACTTTTCTCCCCTCCAGGAAAATTGACTTTAATAATTTGGACAACTTGAAAGGCTCCTGCCACAGGGTAGGAGGTAAATATTCATGAGGGAGCGTTTCCAGGGCGGGCGCAGCGGGAGCGCTGCCTTCCCGGGGGTCTCCACATTCCCCCCTCCTTTCCTTACATCCCTTCATCCTTCACAGAGGCAACTCCTGGAGCTATTCCTATTGCTTTGCTCGATCTGAATGATAACGATGAGCAGTGAAATGGGGGAACGGCAGGCGCAAAGGTCCGTAGCTCTCTAGGCACTTGCAGGATGCTGCTCTCTGGGTTTATCTTTGCTGCACGTCAGGTCCCAGCACCGTCACGCATCTCCAGCAACCTCAACCTCCCGCTCCCAAATCTCATCTCCCTTATCTCAGTTTCCCCTTTCCCCTTGAGATTCCCAGGGGATCCCTCAAAGGCACAGCTCTGCCCTGGGGAAATGCCTACCATGCTGGGTACCAAAGCAAGGTGGGAGCACGCGTCCCCCCAAAGCTGCAGAGGAGGAGGATTTCTGCTTTGTACGTGCAAATAATTTCAAAGGGGAAGCAAGGAAGGAAAAGCAATTAATGCTCAAAAGGGAGAGCCAGGGCACCAGCAATCGCTGCTGATATCAGTTCCCACAAACCCAGCGGTGGGGAGATCGCCCGGCCACCTCCTCCGAGCCATACCTGGGTCCTCACGATGGTTTTGATAGCAGCTTCAAACTCTTCGGAGTTATTGTAGTCAACAGTCCACACGTGCGGCTTCCCGATGAAGTCTTCGGCATACGGGTGTTGGGAGGAGACCTAAAACGCAGCAGCGTCGGTTGGTTTTTGCAATCCCTGCCAGAATGCTCACGGGCGTGACGGCAGAGAGGAGCAGCAGGCTCAGACACAGACACCTTGGGTTTTAACCCATTGCCCAGAGATGTGCTGGAAAAAGGTTCCCTCTGAACCCAGCTACCCCCCGACCTCAGGCTGATGCTCTTAAAATTCCAGCTGGGTTGGGATGCCCCATTCCCATCAACACTGAAATCGTCTCCACAGCCCTGACTATCTCCATCTCCTTAATAGGGGTACAATTCAACCTTGACCTGAGCCATTTGTGGGTCTGGAGTAGCAAAAATAGACCAAAACAGCAAAGGTCTGTGAGGGCACCACGTCTCCCAGGTTTGCCAGCTCCAGAAACAAAGCAGAGAGAAAAATCCATCACCACCAAAGGCCGGGGAAGTCTGACACCCCGAGAAAGCGGTGCTGGAAGCTGCCTTGTCCGGATGCCACAGGCAGCCCCACACACTGGTACCCCACAGCCATCCACCTCTCACCAGGCAATTTTTGGGGATCTACCTCTTTCGTTTCAGCCCCTGAGCTGCCTGTTTAGCCCCACGCTGCTGCGAGGCAGCCAGAGCCCAGATCTCCTCTCAGGAAGGGAAGAGAGAGGATGCTGAGCAGAGGAGGTGTTTCGGGGGCACCGCGAAGCATTGCAGAAAACCTGCCAGCTGGAGGAGGACAGCAATGCATGCTCTGTATTTTATTCTCCAGCCTGCTGTCTTTTCCTATTTTTTTTTTTTTTTTCCTGACAAATTGATCACCTCCTTCCCCTCCGGTGTATAAACACCCTGGGGCATTTTCACACCCCTTGCCCCCAGCTGCCCTCCTGGCTCCAGGCTGAAGCACAACCACAGCACCCACCCGGGATGGGTGCTAACACCAGCAGCTAATTAGGGGGGTGCATGGGACAGACAGGGGGATCCAGGACAGCCCAGTGCCCCCCACCCCATGATGGGTGCCACCGAGCCAGGCTGCGGCAGGGCTGAGCTGCACGGTCCCCCAGCAAAGCCCTTCTTGGCAGGAGCAAGCGTTGCACTGCATTATCCACTTTATTAATAATAAAAGAGGCAATTTTCTCAACCCTTTAACTTTTAAAGAGTTCCTGCTTCACTCTAGATTGAATTCCCAGTGACAGGCAAGCCTGGGAGGGATTTCATACCCCTGAAACACCACAGAGGCCCCAGTGTCCCTCTGGGTGCACAAAAGGATGAACAGGGGGGCATCACCCCGGTTTGGGAGCAGGGTATGGGGTGTGCGTGGATCTGGGCTGATGGGGAAGGAGCTGGGGTTTGTGGTTTGCAGAAATCTCCTGCACCACCTTCTCCTTTGCAACCCCAAACCCATGGCAGGGCCCCTTGCATCCAAGCGCTCCGGATGCAGACGATGCGAGGATGGGAGAGGGGAGGGACCCCATCTGAAGGTATCTGCACTTCTGCCTTTGGAGGAAATCTCGCCAAAATAAAAAATAATCTCAGTTTAGCAACTGCTCTTCCTTGGGCTGGTTTGAACCCCAGCGTAAAGGGGGTGGCTCCATCCAGCCCATCCGATCG
>NW_009606010.1:0-270 GCF_000690535.1 Cariama cristata | reverse complement strand
TGGAGAAAACCGCAGCCGTTGGCGATGGCCTCCAGCGGGGCAGGACCCTCGTAGGGGAATCCAAAGCCGATGAAGAGCTGCAAGGGAGAAATCCATGTGCCGGTGAGCGAACATGGCCAAGCCCATAGGAAAGTCTCCCAAATAACCCGCCAGCACCCCTCTGTGCCTCTCTGGTCCTGCGCACCAACAGCTCCATGCGCTTCAACACCCCGTAGCTTAAATGTGCTCCTCCTAAATAAAAACTCCCCCTGCTCCATAGCTCACAGCCCA
>NW_009606009.1:0-1986 GCF_000690535.1 Cariama cristata | reverse complement strand
TCATGTGAGGAAGGAAGCAAATGGTGAAGCAGAGATGATGCAGTGCCAGGCATGTTCGTGGATGGACCAGTCACCCAACACCTCCTATTTTCAGGATTGCAGCTCTTCTTCAAAGACCGTGTCCCCTCCCTGCTCCCAGCCATGCACCCATCCCAGCAGACTGACTGCATGGTGCAGTCCTGTGCATTACTGGCTAATCCTGCCTTTCCTGGGGAGCAGGAGGGTAGGACTGTCCAGGGAGGAGCAGGATCTGTCCCAAAGCACAGTGGGAATATTTAGCACAGGTGCATGTGGGTACACATGAAATGAAGCACAGTAAATGTTCCTTGGTGTTCATATTAAGATTGTTTGACTTAGACAACCAGAAAAAGCAAACCAGCAGATGAGTGACAACAGCCTAGTTAGACGTGACGTATGTAAAAACTGGGGAAACACAAAGATGCCAAATAAAGCACAACTCCCTCGTGAGTCCCTGGCATTTGTCATCCTCTACATTGATAAATATTTTTCATGTAGGTTAGGCTTTACAGACTGAAAAAACAGGCCTGACAGGGATTTCAGGAAGTCATTTTGTCTCTGCTGTGTCCCAAAGCCAGGCTAACATGATTTTTTCACTGTTTTGCATAACCTGCTCTTAGAGACCTCCAGAGATACAGACTCCCAGGCAACTCCCTACTCCCAAACTTTACTCTCTTAAAGAGCTAGGAAGAGTTAGAGTTGTCTTCATTGCAACTGAAGTGTGTTACTGTGTCTTCTAGTGACAACAGACATTGCAAACAGTCTTCTCCGCAACAGCATTTTATGCACTTGAAGCTTACTTTTATGTCCCCATCCATGTCTTTGCTTTCTTACAGGAGACAGCCCCAATCTCTTAACGTTTGCCCACAGGCCGTGTTTTCCACATCTGCCATCATTCTTGCTACTCGCTTCTGGGCTTTATCCAGCTGGCTTACATCTTTCCTCAAATGTAGAGTCCAAACAAGATAAAATATTCCAGGCTTTATAATTTCCTTGTAAAGTTGGAGGCTTACTTCATGCCTCACAGACAACATTCCTATTTATACAACGGAAAATGCTGGTTGTTTTTGTACTAGCACAACACTGCTGGCTCACAGTCAGTTTTAGATCCTCCAGAGCCCCTACGTCTTTGTCTGTAAACTGCTGCATTGCCTGTCTTTGTCACTTCATTACTTCTGATGAAATCTCCAATCTTAAGTGCATCTTTACTGAACAGCATTCTCCTCTTCCAGCCTGTGCCCTCAGCTGCAGGATGATTGTGAATTCTGAGCCTGTTCTGTGCAGCACACCATGTTCTCTCCCAGCTTCTGTTAAAGTTAACGTTTGAATAAGTACTCTCAATGTCAACATGCCATTCATTACTGGAAATACTGACTAGAACAAAGCCTCGGGCAGATCCCTGCAGGATTTCCTTTGGTGCAAACCTCCCTTTGACAAGAGACCATTGATTACCATTCTCTGTGTATGATCTGCCAAGCAGTTTTGCACCATCTTATTGTAATTTAACTATGGTCCCCTTTCCCTTTAGTTTGTTTTCCCTCTAGCCAGCTTTCAAACTGCCTTTGCTGCTTTTAAGACCTGTCTTCCTGTAAATGACGAGAGGAAATGGCCTCAAGTAGCACCAGGGGAGGTTTAGATTGGATATTAGGAAGAATTTCTTCACCGAAAGGGTTGTCAGGCACTGGAACAGGCTGCCCAGGGAAGTGGTTGAGTGACCATCCCTGGAGGCATTTAAAAGATGTGGTGCTTAAGGTCATGGTTTAGTGGTGGAGTTGGCCATGCTACATTTACAGTCAGACTCAATGACCTTAAAGGTCCCTTCCAACCTAAACGATTCTATGATTCTATGAGCTGCCTTTCCTGCATGCAGGTTCTCCGCTCACAGACCTGCCCTGCCTGGAGGATATATTTATATATTGTTTAGCCACAATTTATATAATTGTTCTGGTTTGGCTGAAACAGAACTAT
>NW_009606008.1:9864-18751 GCF_000690535.1 Cariama cristata | reverse complement strand
CCCCCCCCAGCTGAATGGGACAGGCACCCCCGAGCATCCCAAGGAAGGGCCCTCTGAGCATCCCCAGGATGGACCCCCCGGAGCATCCCAGAGTTGGAGCCCTCAGAGCATCCCAGGGCAAATTCCCCTGCACATCCTATGCGAACCCCCCAGGCACCCTGGGGCAGGGGTGGGCACCGCTCTCCCCACGACCTTGGGTCTCTGCCGTAGGCCTGGCGGGCAGGGCAGTGGCACCCCAGCCCCTTTGCTCAGCAGGGGTTTGCCCATCGCGCTGTCCGGGAGCTGGAGATGCTCCCCGACCCCTGCCCGTCCCCTGCTTGGACCAGGTTTCCTTTCCTCCCTTTGGCACTCGGGCAGCAGCCAGGAGGAAGCGTCCGGTTTGTTTCTTTGCTTCCTTTCTCGACCACAGATGCCTTTTGTAACCTTGGAGAAGTCACTTAAAAATCTCTCAGTTCTTCAGCCTCCCCTTCCTCCCCCTCCACAGCAAACCAGGGTGGGCAGCAGCCTCTGCTGCAAAGCATCCGGAGGATTCCCGCATCAAAGATAACGAGCATCAGGGGCCAGAGGGCTGGGAAAAGTCATCCGCTCCGATGACCCGCTCTGGGAAAGCATCAGTCTGCCGGGGCAGGGCTTGTTGACAAAGTGTTTTCCAAACTTCTGCAGCTGGATCAATACCAACTGAATTACCCCAAAGTGTGTGATGTGATGTAACTGCTCCGCGCTCACCGGCACCAGCGTGCCGGACCCAGCCTCCGGCAGTGCAGAGGTCGAACTGGCCCCGGTCCCATCGGTGGTGATAAAGCCAAGGGGGCAGGTGAAATGTTTGCCTGTTCCTGCCTTGGAGCGGGTGACGGGAGGGAAGGGAGCTCTGTGTTCCTTCATTTTGCTCCTCAATTACCATTAGCGATTTAATAACGCTAACGGCAGCTCCCCTTATGGAGCTATGATTGAAATCTTGCTTTTGGGGGCTTTTTTAAGCTGGTGCCTGTTGGAAACCATGCCCCGTCCTGGCCCGGAGGGGTCCGAGAGACCCCTGGGAGTTCAGATCCTCCCTGCCCAGCTTTTCCTAAAAATACCTCATCCCCTTCCCAGCCTGCCATGAGCGTGCGTAGGCAGGTGAAGCCCCACGTTCACAGTCCCTCCTGGGCGTTTTATTTACATGTGGGTGTAGGAGTGCAAACACTTCAGACCCGGAGGCTTTCCGCCTGTCTGGGAGACAAGTGGTTGGGGCAGAGTGGAACCAGGGGGGATCCATGGGGTTTATCCCTTCCAAGCTTTACCCAAAATGATTTAAGACACGTTTAGCTAGAAGGTGCCTTGCCGTAGGAAACACAACCGCAAAATCTCCTTTCTCAGGGCTCGTTCAGCGCATGTTAAGCGACCTCTGCTAGCTGTTCGGGGCTATTGCACTGCGTTTTCAGTCCTCCTGCTTGGGAGAGCAAAGAGTGATGAAATCAGAAGTATCTGTGCGGAAGCTGGTGGAGAAAGGAGGGGCTAATGGTGCTGGCCTGCAGCCCTGCTTGGGGCGTGCTTTGAGAAACCGCCGCTGGAAAGCACCAGAATGGGCAGCGGAAAGTGGCTCCCCAGGGACGTACGTGGTGGGGGGTATGGGGACATCGCTGCCCGCCGGCCGGCCCCCCTCTCCCACGGGCACCCTCCGTCATCGGCACTGCGTTGGGTCGCTGCGTGAAGCTGTTTCTGCCGCCCTTGCCTGAAGTTAGGGCTCGCTTGTGCTGCGGGAAAAGTTATTTCTGGCGGTGAGCTGAGCCCCGTCGGTTCTTACGTCTTAAAAGTATGATGCAAGACTGCGTGTTTAAGGGGTATATTTTACAAAGAGCTGCTTTGCGAGTTTGGCAGGGGTCCTCTGGAGATGGCAGGCGCTCTGCAGAGCTCCTGGGATGCTGATGGTGCCAAAATCCATACCGTAGGGTACCTACACCTCTAACAGGGGCTTCGACAGCAGAGCGGTCCTGGGGCATCCTTTTCTTTGGCCTCCTCTCCAGGGTTTTGAAGGGGATAGCATTGCTTATTCACGTTGTCTTGGCATGTAGTTCCCAAGTTGCTGGTGCGGCTGAATATTCAGGCTCCCTCCGCTCGTGACCTGCAAAAATGTCTCGCTGCTCAGCGTCTAAATACCAGCCCCATCGATCCCACCCTGGATCAGAGGATGTCGTTCAGGAGCAGCAAAAGATGGTTTTTTTTTTCCACCCAGGGATAGCTCTTACACAACCGGGAGCTGCTGCACGCCTGTGCAGTACAACCTGTGATGGCAGGATGAGGCACACACATCTCCAGGCTCCCTAAACCAGACAGGGTTTGGAGCATCCACTTTCCATGTAGAGGGGAAGGAGAATGATGAGCAGAACAGAAATTTGCGGTGCTTCCTCTCTCCCCCCTGTCCTATTAGTGTGCATTTACTTGATGCATTGGGGTAATTTGCAAAACCCTGAGGTGCAGGGGACAAACATTTTTTTCCAAGGGGGGCAATTCATGCGGCGTGGGCTGTGCATGACAGCTTGGACCTCCTGACTTCCCTTCCCCAGCTTCTCCTCCAGCTCTGGATCCCGCTTTGCTGGGTTAGGGCTGGCGACTGAGCCACGTGTTGCTGCAAAGCTGAGAGTCTTCAACCCTGTGAATGGCTTCTGGGTGTCATCCGCTGGCGTAGTGCAGGGTCACCATGCAGAGAAGGGGCTCTTCTCTGGGCCAGGAGATGCAACCTGACCTTTGTCCTGTTGCTCAGTTTGCCCTCATCGCTCTTAACAGCTATTCAGGCTTAAACAAGTCCCGACCTTGTCCCTTCCAGGTGATTTATCCTGTCTCCAGCAGCCCTAACTGCAAGTTTGTTTGGAGAGTCAAAGGCGTGAGATGAACCCTTCCCCTCTTGATGCAGTTTTTGTAAAGTGCCTCAAAGGATGTTGGTTCTGGGAGGATTCACCACCTGACGCGGGGTGGCTTTCTGGGACAGAGGGACTTGTCACCCCAGCGTGTCCTGTAGGCGTTGGCTGTTTCTGCTTTGCTAATCCCAGTAGAGAAGGGGAAGGCTGGTGCTGGCTGCTTTACTTTATACTCACGTGGTATTTTAAGACTGTGTAGGAGAAGAGGGGGTGAGGGATAGCTACAACCATGCCTTTCCAAAGTCCCACCAGCTACATGAGGACCACATCTGGTCAAGGCTTGACTTTGCCAGTAAAAGTGGAGAAGTCTTCATGGCTGAGGGTTGCAACCAGGCTTTGTCTCAACCTGTTGCGTTGCTGCCGAAGGTCAGGCCTTCGTAGAACATCCAAATCGGAAGCCCTCTGTGCCCATCTCCAAGGTTTTGCAAGGATATCATAAGGGTTTCCTTCGCACCGTGCCCAAGGAGTTGTAGGGAAGGGCTCTTGGGTTTCTCAGCACAAGAACCTGGTTTCCTGACTCTGAGGATGGACCTTTCGGCTCGTGTGGCTCCAAGAGATGTTCAGGGGAATTCAGGTTCGACTGTAAATGTTTTTCCATTTCAGGGGAAAGGGAAGGAGTGAGTCAGGAATGTAAATAACAGATAGTGGTTAGCAGTCCCTTTGCTGGCTGTGCGGACACAGGCTGGGGCCCAGTGGTCAGAGCTTTATTGCAAACCACCACCTCTTACCCACCTTGGAGAAGAGTTGGGGTAACCTATGTCTTCAAAGCACATCTCAGGCCCTACCTTCTAAAGCAGAAAAGCGCAGCAGTCATATTTCCATCTTGCATTAGGAGCCGCCTTCGATCGAGGCATGCCCTGTCGTCTGTCTGCACCAAACGGCTCTTCAGCATCCGAGAGCTTCCCAGCCTCCTTGGAGCATCCTGACCATTCCACCTCACAGCTCGAGTGCGTAGTGGGGACTTGATTTCCTATACATCCACGCCGGAGACAGCTGCGGAGGGTCCCTGCAAGGCACTACTTCACGGCTGAGCTCGTTGCTTTTGCTCGCTGATGTGTGCTAGACGCCAGCTCGCTGCCTGATGCGGGGCTCCGGTTGGGGTTGGAGCCTGTAGCAATCACTGAGTCATTGCTCTGTCTCTTCTTCCCCCTTCGCAGCACTCAGGGTTTTTTGCATGTCTGGGTCAGGGCTGTTTTCTGGGGTGTTCCCTCTCCCTCCAGACCATCTGACGGCAGCCAAGCGCCAACCTGGTACTTGCAGAAAAATCATCATCGTGTGATTGTCGGGGAGAGAGTCTGTGCTAAGCGAGCCGAAAGGGAGTGCGGAGCTGTGGGCAGCGGTGTGTTACGTGGGGACACGCTGCTGCTTTGGGGGTTGTGTGGTGGCACATCTCAACCCGGTTTACCGGGCACAGAGCATCCCCGTGTCAGGCTCCAGTGTTCCGTGCCGCTTCTGCGGCAGCGGTTGCCTTTGGCCGGTACCGCCCGTCCCCATCGCTGCTGGTGTCTGAGGAGGAACAAGATGAAGGAAGTTCTTGGTGCCTGCGGGCTGGTGATAGGAGCTGGGAAAAGAAGAGCATAACGTGACGGCTGTGAGTGGGGTTGTGTTGCCTGGCAGAGGCTCTGGGCTCGGCGGGGTGACTCCTGCCCTCGAAGGAGCAGGGATGATTTCAGAATTGCCAAAGAAACATTTTTTAGAGGCTGGCAGCTGCTGGCTGGCATCAAGATTTGGGTGCTAAAACACTTGGGTGCTTTTCAAATACTTTTAGCAACCCGCATCCTTCCCCTGAAACCAGGGCTTTTGGAGGGGCCACCCCAGAGGTCTTACAGAGAGAGACGTGTGAGTTGAGGGACTCGAGGATTTGTTTGGGTGGGGGGCCATAAGTGGGGTAAGAAACCCGTTACGGTGGTGGCACAGGGTGCAGGAACTGGATCTTGAGACCAGACATAGCAGAAAAACCCTGGAGCAAAGCCACCAGCCTGGGGACACCGGTGCCACCTCCAAGACTTGGAAAGGGGACGGCAAAGAAGCGTTTGAAGACGTGTGTCACCCCAGCCTTCATCATCGTGTTGGAAAGACGTGTGTCTGACGTACGAGATGGGTGTGCTGGGGATTATCTCTGTTCCCCTTCTGCCACTGTGAGGTTGGCTTCTCTTGGGTGCCAGGCAGGGCTTCGCTGGGGACGGCCGTCGGCAAAGCTGGGCTGGTGGGAAGGGCTGCCGGAGGTTTCGTGGGCTGTTGGGACTGGTTGATGTGGACCGGTTGATGTTGGGACTGGTCCGTGGGACTGGTTGATGTGGATTCCCTCGCTGAGCCGGAGGGAAATGTTTGTCTTAAAACCTGCCCGCTTGCAAGCAGAAGCCCGGGCTTATTTCATGTGTGGGCTGCAGATAGCGAGGTGGTGTGTGGTCGGAGATCACCCCAGACATTTCCCCCGTTGTATCGGGGAGCTGGTGGCTGTTCTGCAGGGGAATTGAGGCTTGGTGAAGAACTATCAGGAAAGGATTTTGAAATAGTGATGCAGCTGGTGCCACGAAAGTGTAAATTGTCGTGATAATGAATTTAAACAGCCTCTTCTAACATAGGCTTGTTGTGTTCCTGCTTCCTTGCTGGGGAATGATCCAAACACGTGCTGTGGTTTCCCTTTCTCTCTGCGTTGCCATCTCAGAAAGAATAGCCACCACATTTTTTTTCCTCCCTGGTCTGCCCATTGCTGGTGTCTGAGCGAAAAAACATCCCACCTATTCCCTCCACGGATCTGAGAAAACCATTAGATTAATTAGGGCTGGAAAAGGGAAAGGTTCCTGCTGTGAAATACGGGATGGTGATGGAGTGGGAAAAGCTGACAATGTCTGTAATCACAGCCCGTACCTCCTCGGTGAGCCCTGATGCCCATTAAAGCAGAATTACGCTCGGTTTGCAGCCGTGGTTTTGCTCCCCGCAGGGACCCTGTTGCCCGCAGCGGTGCCTGGTTCTGTTTTCTGGACTTTGAAGCCACTCAGGAACCGAAACTGTTGTTTCATCTCATTTATTAACAAAGGCTTGGACAACTCCTGCCGGGGGTTGGGGACGGGCTGGCTTCCCGCACAGTCTGCAGGTGGAATTTGGGATGTGGGTGTTGACTTGCAGAGTCCTGCAATGGCCAGAGCCCAGGTGGGTGCTGGCCCGGCTTTTGGGGAGATGCCCTGAAGTTGTCCTTCCTCTGAGACCTCCAATAGAGCTGGGCTGGTTTGCGGGGTAGGAGCAGAACGTGCTGATATTTATCCTGTTTGGTTCATGTCCTGCATCCCAAATTGCCCAGGTACCGGACCACAGCTTATCCGCGATACCCAGAGGTGCTGGAGTTTCCTTGGGAGTTAGCAGGGTGGAGAACGAATCTTTTGTCTGCAATTAGTGTGGCTAAAGAGTCCTTTGGGTTTGAGAATTACACATGGGAGAAGGGGAAACCAGGTGGTGGTGGAGGGAAGGGGAGAGGGTTGTTCTTTGGGTTACAAGCGTATAAACCTCTGGCACCGAGGGACTGGAGCCCCTCTTCTGCAGAAGAGACACAGACATCTCAATGGCACTTGTATAAACCAGAAGCTCGTTAGGCTTGCAAAAGAGTATTTCATTAACAGAATCCTTTCCCTTTTCCCTCCTGCGAGTCCTGGGTATTGGCTGTAGACTGCAGAGAGGATGGGGGATGTAGAGATCATCCCAGGGTTATGCAGGAGTCAGTCCTTTACCGCGGGTACCGAGAGAGGAAACTTTGAAAGTAAGCAATAATGAGGATGAATTACTGCAGCTGCCTCGTAAACATTTGATTTCATTTTTTTTTAGCTCTTTTGGGTCCCCAAGGCTTAATTTGTTCAAGTAAAAACTGAAATCCATCCGGAATACTCTGTGAAAACACAGCCTTGGCGAGCAGAGACGGAGCTGGGTTACAGCTCTCCGCTACGCTGGCTTCGCTGGGCTGCCGGGGTCGTCAGCAGTTTCTTCTCACCCGTCGGGGCCCAAAGCTGCTGGGGTAGGTTCGATGGCAGCCTGGGGGTTTTGAAATCTGGGCTGGCTGGCTCCGAAGGGAAGAGCAGAGGAGCAGGGAAGTTGTGGCAATGGTTTGACTTGAACCAAGTATCAGTGCTTGGTCCTCTCACTTCACGGCGCTGGCTGATGTACCACCTTAGGCAAGCTGTACGATCGCCATCTATTCTACCTGGCGTTTGATATCTTACTTATCTCTCTAATTTTGCAACGTCTTCCAGTTGTGTGTTAATTGAGGGATGGCTATCTTGTCATGTTTTGTTCTTTGGCTCTTTCCTCGGGCAGGAGAACACGTGTGTTTCTGCTTGGGAAGGAAGAAATGAAATTAAAAGCTCTACAGGTGGGCATGCACACACACGTTGCCGCGTGTTTGTCAGAAAAGGTGAGATCAAAGATTGATCGTTGCTTGGAGTGGTGAGAACAAATTTGGTGGTGTGTCACCTTTGGTGGTGTGTCACCCCATGGCTTGGGGTTCCTTCCCGAGAGAGCCTTACCCACCTGCGTGATGGATTTGCTAGGGGCAGGACTGACCAAAGGCTCGTTTGAAGTTGGGGTGATGTTTTGAGATCCCTGAGCGGAAAGTTGGAGAATGCAAAGTACTTTTTTTAACGAACGTACTTCCTTAGGTTTCCCAAGAGCGATTCGTAAACATCAGAGCATCAATGGTCTTTGTCTCCAGAAAGTCGCAATACGATCAGCCTTGAGGGACAGCTCTTAAATTCCACTTAATAGAGGGTGCTGGTAGGGACATAATTCTCCTCCCTCTATCAAGGCTGCAAGATGCACATTTGCAGAAGCAGACACCCTTTTGGAGCGGGTTTTTTTCAGTGCCTGGAATCATTCTGCATTTTGGAGTCACGACATGCTAAATCTTAATGATGTATTTGGAGAGAAGGCAGCTTCCCACCCCAGTGCTGGAAATTTTCACAGCACAAATGCCACAGACGCAGACTTAAACACGTACAGGCCTTTAAAGAGGAGAGCTGGTGTATCCAGCCCCGCTAGTGCCTCAGTTTCCCTTGGGAGTGCTTTTCCCACGGCAGCCTTGGTCCCTGGGGGTGTGTTTTGCAACATATGGGCTCCTCTCTTCTCTGTGAAGTGCTGCGTAGAGAGGGGGGCATCTGCTCCTGGGAGCGCTTCTGTTAGCTGGGCTGGGTGGGAAATAGCATCGCCTGCATCCCGGCTGAGGGGGGGATGCTGGAGGGCTGAAATGGCACCTGACCAGGACGGCTCTCCAGCCCCCGGGTCTCGCTAGCGTTGGGGTTAGCTGCGGGGGTCTCTGCGTGCCCCCGGCTCCTGCCGGAAGCTGGCGTGTCGGGGTGCCCCCGTCTCCTGCCGAAAGCTGGGGAAGAGGCAAAGGCGACCGGGTGCTGGCATTTGGCTCTTGACTCGCCGCTGGCGTGTGCTCCGAGTGGTGTTGCTTTGTCTGGGTCTGCAAAGCCCGGTAGTAATCAGTGATAATTGCAATTACCTCCTCGCTCTCGTCAGAGCGGAGACCAACAGGTTATTTCCTGAAAAGCTTTTGTTTGTCTTTCCTGCCCGTGTTCCCGGTAGGAAATCTGCCCTTCCTGGGAAGGGCGATGGGCATCGCTCTGCCTGGGGAGTTTGTCTGTGGTCACCTCGGGCTGGCTCAGCTTTAACTCTTCCCGAGGCTTCGAGGGCCAGCAGGAACCGTGGATTAAATGCTGTGCCGTGTGGTTGAGGGCAAGGAGCTGGGAGGGCGATTGGAGCCTTGTTTTGGGTGACCAGGTACCATCTCTTCACATCGCCTTGAGTACCTTCTGCTCCGGAGCAATTCAATATCCGCATTAAATAGCGTGAAGTTTCGCTTTGCACCACGCAGAAGGTAACTGGGAGGATTTTATGACAGAAATCCCCCGGGTTGAGGCAGACGTGCCGCACTGACCCATCCTAGCCCAGCGATTCGTGGCATCCAGCGCGCCTTGCGACAGCTGAAGCAATCTGGGAAGAGC
>NW_009606008.1:2763-9833 GCF_000690535.1 Cariama cristata | reverse complement strand
GCGTGGCTGGTGAGAGTTATGTTTAGCTCCTGGCTCCTTTCCCTGGAGCTGGAGCAGTTTTTCTAAACCTTCTTTTACTGGGCCTCCTCGAAATGCTCCAGTCCAGCTGCGCTGATGCTTTTGAAGGATATAAACCTGAATGAGGATTCTGTTGCCCTAGAGAAAACTCAGTTTTCCGGGTTAAACGATCTGTGCCAGGGAGAGCCCAGCCTTGCTGGCTTGGCTGTGTGATGCACCCATCCAGAGATGATGGAGAAGAGTTAAAATGAGTCGGAGCAACAGCAGAAGAAATTTGCCTGGCAGTTTGTCCCCGTGCCACCTCTGTACCTGCGTGCCCAGCTCCTGCTGGGTGAATGCCACAGGCTGGTAAAGATGCATGTGGTCCCACCTTAGAAAAACCATGCGTGGAGTATGCCTGAAGGCTTTAAACAGGTTTGCTAATCTCAGCCTGCGGTTTGGGAGCCGCCTTGTAACGTGCCCGTTAGAGGAATGTAGTCAGCGGGGATCGGGGTCACCAGAGTATTTGCGAGTCACAGGAGATTTTTAATAGCCAGCTTGGCACATAGCACCAGACCCTCAAATGGTTTCCCAAAGCTCCTCCAAGAACGTTGGGTTTTGCAGCATCCGTCTGGGGCTGGAGAGAGGTGGAGGAGAGCTGCTCTGCTCACAGCTGTGCACAGCTGGATCTGGAAGAGGCTTCTTCAAGATGTGATGGGACCAAGCCTTGAAGCCCCCCAAGCCATCGCTGCTTGCTCCACCAGCATCTCCAGTTGGCTCCCTGTTTTCCTCCCTACTCGAAATGCTGTAGCTATTGGGTGACAGTCCGAGGCGTCGTGGGTTTCTCGGTCTTTAATAGCAATTAGGTCTTTCTTAATATCTGCTTTTCTTGCAGAGTGTCCTTGGCTTTTCTTCTGGTTTGAAGGAGAAGCATTATCTAAACATAGGACTGGAAATTGGGAGCTACTGAGCTCTCACTCCAGCTCTCACGCCGTTCACTTGGGGACTCGGGCAAGTCCATTTAATGTCTTTTGTCTCTCATTTCCTTTTTACAGCTGGGAGGAAATTAATACCAGCTCTATAAAAGACTCCCAATTGATCTGTTAATTTCTTGTGAGTGCCTTGGAGATAAAATGAGGATACGTGCTTTTGCTGTATCGGTTCTCCCAGCTCTTGGGGGAAAAAAAAATATTCAAGTGTTTCTACTAAACGCCTGTCTGTGGCTTGCCATCACGGTGTGTTATGGCAGTGTATGGGCACCTTCTCCTCCCGGGAGGCTGATCCTGTCCTCCCTGCCCTCCCTGCTGCATTCACCAGCGCTCTCTCAACCCAGCCCAGGTGGTGTGGGGCAAGCAGCAGGCTGTGGTCCATCCCAGCCCGCTCAGAAAGGGGGTGTTGGTCCCAAAAGGGTGCTGTTGTGATGACCACCTCCCGCAACGTGAAGCCCTTGGGGACATCCCCCGGCATGGATGCACCCTGCGAGCTGCCAGGAGCCTGCCTTTGGGCTGTCTGCTGTGCTGCCGCATCCCATTGCGCGTGGGGCCGTGCAGGCGTCCTGGTGTGAAGTGGGTGGGGGGAAAAAAAAATTAAATGGGCATTTTAGGGCTTGCTTGTGAGTCGCCAGCTGAATCAGGGATGGGTGAGTCAGGGAGGCAGTGATCGCTCCTGCCCTGCCCTGCCCTGCCTGCGAGGGCGGCTGCACCCCAGCCCTTCTCTGCCTGTTTTAGGGAGGTTTTCCTGGACGGGGGTCTCTCCCGAACGTGGCTCTTGCAGTGGGTGCCCCAGGTCAGGGCCAGCTCTGCGGGGAGGTGCTGGACCCCTGGGCAGGCTGGTTCCCAAACCTTAAACCTAACCTAAAACTAAGCCTTAGGCAAGTGAAAGCACAAGTTGGAGCGGTGCGTATGGGGAGCAGGATGAATCCCTTTCCCACTAATGGACGCCAACTCCACAATTAGAGTTTGCTGCAAGCTGTTCCACGTAGCGCGGCAGAGCCAACTGTTTAGTTTGGGTTGATCTTAATTAATTAGTGCATCTTTTAGAGTTGGAGGGGGGAGAATTAGGAAGCACTTGGGCTGTCGCTGGCTCGCCTGGCTGACCAGACCTTCTGGGTCAGGGCAGCGAGGTTTAATTGGGAGGAATTGCTGCCGGCTGTTTGGCGCTTATCTGCAAAGTTGCAGGCTGGGCAGCATGAACGTTTGCTGTCTGGTTTGCAGAGCTGCAGGGCACGCCGGGTGTTGGACCATGCCAAGGTCTCGGCGGGCTTCCCTGAGCTGTCACGTGGGAAGAGAAAGGGACACAGCCCCTTCGGATGGGGAAATAGCCAAGCGGGCAAAACTGCAAGTCAAGGAGCAGCCCCGAGTCCCCCAGCTTTGTGCTGAGCCCGGTTTGGGCCCCGAGGAAGGGACCTCTCCCTGTTATGTTTCAAGTTCTCTTGGTGTGCGTAAACAGTTTGTTTATAAGTGTATACAGCCGCTTTCTGCAAAGGGGGTCCGCCCATCCCGGCGGGCTGATATCCAGGGTGCCTGCAGATGATTCACAGCTCTCCTCCGCGCCTGGGATCGTTGCATCCTCCTCCCGCTTTGCAGCACTGCAGCGCTGCCATCGAGGTCCCGCGACACCCGCGTTTCACTTGGCTGCAACCATCCTCCTCCTCTGCGACCTTCCGACAGAGAAAATGAGATTTCCCTTACCGAGGGGAGCGTTTTCCTTCTGGGGGGGCTGTCAGGGCAGGTAGGGAGCTGGGCTCGTCTGCATGCGGCTCATGACTCCAGCTGCTGCAGGATGCAGCGATGCCTTTGGTTGTGTTCCCCAGGCTGCTCATCTTTTTAGGATCTCTCTGCATCTCCGAATCCTGCCCTCCGCAAAAGGGACAACCTTGTGGTTTCCTAGTAGTGCCGTCATCATCCTTGGCTATTTTTCTGCTGACGTTACCCACGGCTGGGAGAGGGCTGCATCGACAGGGTGTGAAGTTTGGCACCCCTGCATCCCTGGGGAGCTAGGCAATGCCTGTCACGGCTGGTATGGCCCTCGGCAGAGCTAGCAACCCCTGGGAGGGTTGAGCAGGTGCTGCCAAGGGAAATCAAGGCCCTGGCACAACGGTGAGGATTAGAGGTACGTTCCTACAAGACATTGCTGCAGGCACTGAGTTACCAGAAAGGGCTTTGCTCTTGCCCTGCCGTGGCTATTGCTGCCTGCGTGGGGGCTCGTGGGCAGCTCAGCTCCTCGCCCTCTGCGTTCCCAGCCGTGCTGTGCCGTGCCATGCCGTGCCAGCGGCCGGTGCGGGATGGGGAGGAGCGGTACCCTCCTGCTCGCCCTCCCCTCCGTGCCCTGCCACGTAATGGCTGGTTCGACAGCACGCCAGACCCGTTCCTGTTATCGCCAGTCCCCGTGGCAGTTCTTATCCCAGCAGCTAAAATGCATGAAATGGCTCTAAATAACTGCTCTCTCTGAAAGGCTCCAGGCATGAAATAGCACAGCCTTGCACCACAGACCAGCTCTGCCCTTTCCTCTCCTTGGCCCCTTGACCTTGCAGAGTGCTAGACCAGCATCGTGCCCGCTGATGCCCTGGCATCCATCCCTCACGTGCACGGGGCGTGGGGAGCTCTCAGCATCCTCCTGAGGAGGAAGGCTCTGGCTGCAGCTTGTTCTCTTTATCCTGTTTTGGGGTGTGGGGTTTGCTCTCCGAAAGTCCCCAGGGGACAGCAAGAGCTGGGAAAGGCAAGTGCATGGCTGCTCTCTCCAGCTGCTCCAGGGGTGCAGGGTGTCTAGACTTGTCTCCCCTCCCATCGGAGGATTTATTTGGGGCCTGCCAGTGGGAACTGGCTGCAAACTGCTGTGGCAGAAGGGTGGTGCAACCGGGAAACCATCAGACGTCGCAGCCCTGCTGCAAACCGCCCCCCGCCAGCCCCTCCTGGCAATAGAGATGCAGAGAAGCCGTCTGCCCTTTGCCTGAGATGAAGGGCTCTTCCCTGATGCTGTGATGCTGCACCAACAGGACCGCCTGCTTTTGCTAACGTGGCTGTACCCTACTTGACCAAGCCGGTGTGCACGAGCCCTTGCAAGATCTGCAAGGGCCAGGCCAGTGCAAGTTATCGGTCGCTGTGGCTGAGTGGCTAAGCTGCAGCAAGGCTGTTGCACGCTGGTACCTGACAGCGTCTGGTTTTTGTTCTGTAGCTTTCAGGTTTTGACTCATTCGTGGGCTGGCCCGATGCTATCAACGCTGTTCTTATCTTCTGCAAAGCAGGCAGGGTCCAGGCGGGTCACCTTCTCATGCACGCTTGCCTCGCCGTAGGCGTTAGGGCTGAATACGCGAGATTGGGTGAGCTGGAGGCTGTACCAGGCGGCTCTCGGTTTCCTATCGCAGAAAACTCTTTCCATTTGCCCCCGGTTTGTTTGCAGTATGGGGGGAAGAGAGGGAAAACAAGGGGCAATTCAGGGGCTGTGAGGTGGGACCCAGCTGTTTGAGCAAGGTCTGTAGGCAAGGCGAATGGTAACGTCACACCGAGAGAAAATAAAACCGTACCTTCGGCAACTAGCAACGGGTCTTAATGGCTATTGACTGCGACGACGTGACTTGTAGGGGTGTTGTGTGCAATCCAGCTCAGAACTGAGCTCTGGGAGTTGGTCACGATCGCAGCCGAGCTGTGCTGGGCACCTTGCGTTGGGATGGACAGACCCTGCGGGGACCCAGCCCGGGCACAGCACGGAGCTTCGCCTGCATCCCACGCAGATGTGCCCTGCTTAAAGCAGGCAAAATGGCTGTAGTCGATCCTCACGTCATGCAGACTGAAAACATCTGGAGGTTGCAAGGCGGTGCTGGATGCTCATGGCTTTTAACCCGAGTCCCGAGCATCAGGCTGGTCACAGCCCCCTGCCCACGGGTGCCTGGGGTGCAGATCCCCAAAATTAGGGCTCGATGTCTTGCTTTTCCCTTCTCTCGCTGTGCTCGCTTTGCACACCAAGCCCACGGCGAGGTTTGGGTGGGTGCCGGCTGTGTGGCCGCTGTGTGGTATCTGCATTAATCAGTGAGTCACAAAAAGCAGTATGAACTAATTACTTTGCTGGTTCTTGGCTTTTCTTTGTAATTAGCGACAAGAAAATAATGAGGCTTGAATGAAACATTTGGGTTGAGCTGGAGGAAATTGTTTTGCTTAGGAGCTCTTTCTGTACTTGTGTCTTTGGAAAAAAAAACCAAACCAAGTCAACTTCTTGCCAGGAAATGTCATTTTGGGGTGGAAAATCAAAGCTTTTCCATTCTGGACATTGAGGCCATTTGATGTTTCTCTTAAAGGTTGCCCCAACCAACCCAAATTGCTGAAACCAGCTCAAAGAGAGCTGCAGGAGAGCACTTGGGAGACCTGGACCTGCATTAAACCCCTGCCTGCTCCATGGGGAAGCAGAAAAAGGTTTGGCAAAGCCAAAGCTGCGGCAGGGCCCCACCCGTGCCGTCCCGGCGCGGAGCGAGCCGCATTGGTGCTCGGCAGGGCTGGAGGTTCAGGGCAGGCGGTGACGTTGGAGCTTGCGAGACGCGATGGCTGTAATTTCAGTATCGTGGGTTTACCACCTCCCCTCGCAGGGTGACATGAGCTGTGGCCTCGCTCTATTTTTAGGTGTAAATCACCAGCTATTTAATTCCTCTCTAGCAAGTTCAATTTTCATCCCCTTCCCTTGAGACTTCCCCATTACATCTGGTATGCGTGTCGGTGCTGGGCGCGTGCAGCTCGCTCTCCGTGCCCTTTCCCAGGCTCCTCGCTCCCTGGTTTTCCAGGCAAGTCGGTGGATCCGGCTCCATTTTAGAAGGGAGGCTGCACAGCAGGGCTGAGACGCGATCCCAGCAGCTACGAGACATCGCACGAGGGTTGTGCTGGAGGCCACCGGCAATCAGCAAAGCCTGGCTGATCTTTGGGCAAGTGCAGCAGCGGCTGATGGTCGGACAGGGGAAGAGAGAAATGCAACGCCTTTTTGGGGAGGAAAGGGGATAAATGGAGAGAAACCACGGCCAAAATCTGGGAGCCTGAGATGTGTTTTTCCCCTGGGAGCCGGTTGCAAAACGTTCTGTTCCTGCGTCGTCATCCTTGCAGGGCTTTAATCCTGCCAGGGGCTTAGCCCCACATGTTTGACCCTCTACCACCCCAAAATACAGAGCGTGAATGCCAGGTCAGGCTGGTCTCGGTGCTTCAGACCCTGGCGCCCAGCCCCAGCCCTCCTCCCTGCCCCGCTGTTTCTTTTAAGCAGAGACGAAAGAAGAGGACGATGCTGGGTAGTGGCTTTGCAGATGACTAGCCCCCGTGGATGGTGACACATCGGTGACTTTGTGGCTCATCCAGCAAAGCATCCATATGTCAGGGCTCTCCGTGGTCCCCATGTCCCACAGGCGCGTGGGAAGGTGTCCGCACCTTCCTGCATCCCTCACCATCAGGTTGATGGGTTTGGTGATGAAGCAGGGCTGCTGCGTCTGTGTATGGCCCACCGGGACCCTGCCAGCCTGGGGTCCGAAAGGGTTAAAGTGGCCTTTGGAGGGGCCCTGGTGCTGCTGAGACACGTGTATCTGCTCCAGCCGGTGCTCTCTGCAGTGTCCTTCAGAAGGGCAGCCCTTCTGAGCATGCCTGCTCCCCCTCACCGCCTCCTTCCCGGACCCCGTGCCTTTTCCCAGGGCTTTTCCAGCACCACAGCACGCTCTGCACCCAAACCACGCAACCGCTCCGTCCCACCCTGCAGCCCAAACAAGCACCCATGGGGCCCCCACAACTGCAGCGAGCATCACCCGGGGGGGGCTTCACCACCCCCTTGCCCAGATGAGGGCATCTACCTCCTTTCAGAAAAAATCATCCAGGGGGTGGAAAAGCTGCCTAATCCCTGGTTAATAATTGTGTGATTTCTCTCTCGGGGCTGCCGCCTGCCTGCTGGAGCCTGCAGCTGCTCTGATAAACTTCTGAAGCTTGGGAGGATGGGGTGTTTTTGTAACCGTTCTCATTTCTAGTGCCTCCTCTTAGCTAACAGGCATCTTCCTGGAAGCAGCCTGGCTTTCCTGCAACGCTCCCCATGCGTGGGTGCTTGGGAAGCCAGGGTGAAGC
>NW_009606008.1:2408-2753 GCF_000690535.1 Cariama cristata | reverse complement strand
ACCCATGACCGTGCGGAGCCCTTCCAGCCGCGCCACGTGCTCCCTTCCCTCCTTCCTCCCCCTGCTTACCCAGCTCCAACCCAAACACCAACCAAGTGGGTTTTCTTCCCTCCTCCTTCATGGTTTTTTTCCTCCTGTGAAGGGAGAGGACGTTAATCCCAGCCAAATTCAACCTGCAGCTCTAGGAGGATGTGACGGCTGGTGGCAATCCCAGCCGCGGGGACTGGATCCTGGGGACAAGTGCACGGTGGCTCTGGGGGGCAGGGGGACCCCATAGTCCCCAGGGCTGGCACACTGTCTCGTGGTGCAGGCTGCCTCCAGCATCAACATTATATATAGTTTTTT
>NW_009606008.1:0-2380 GCF_000690535.1 Cariama cristata | reverse complement strand
AATTTTATCTTAATTTTTATTTCGTGCCTCTCAACACCAGTATTTTTCAGGACCGTTGGAATCGCAGGGGCTCTTACAGCTCCAATTCCAGCAAGATCCCCGCGATGGGAGCCAGGGTGGGACCTGTAGACGTCTCCCAGACCTGGCCTGGAGCAGGGAAGTGCATCAAGGCTTTGCCTCCTTTCTTTCATCATAAGCGTTCTTTTGAGGTGTTTGATTAAAATGTTCTTAAAATGTTCTTTCTGCATTGCTTTGAGAGAGGTCTTTAAATGTAGGGGAGCCCTACCAGAGCCCTACCAGCCTGACCTGGGGAGCTGTATTGCGGCAGCCAGGGTGAAGTTGTGGGATGGGGAGATGCTGTCAGGTGGGGAGGGAAAGGACCTTATAGATGCTGTAGGAGACAGCACCTGTGGTCCTCAGGGCTTTCTGTTGTGGGATGAAGCTGGGCTGAGCAAAGGGGGAGCTCCCTGCTCCATCTTGCAGTAGGTTCCCAGCACCAGAGCTGCCTTGAGAGCTGCAAACCATCCCCTTCTGGCCTTGAGAGGTTTCCAAATTGCTGTGAGCAGCTCGGGGCATGGAGATCGCTTCTACGTTAGCTGCAGTGTAAGGAGCATCGCCTCAGGCAAATGCTCGTGTGGGACCCGGCTCGTTTTGACAGCAGTACTCCCCTGGCGTGGGGATGCTGGGTCTGGGTTGGGTGCCCAGCACCCTTCCCACTGTGTCCCTTCCCTCTGTATCCTTTCAGGCTCTTTCTGCCTGGGCTGAGGATGGAAGTAGATCAGTTATGGTGGGTTTTGAGTCATTAGGCAGCGAAGGAGAAGAAGCTACTGGATGGAGCTTATATAATGCCAGGCACAGCATCCAGCCCCCGCGGTAACCCAGATACAGCCGAGGAAGGGAAGAACCACACGTAGGTCAGAGTCTCTCCCAAGCTGTTTGGTCGGGAGTAAATATTTACATGGCACTGCATCTGCCAGGAGCCGGGGCCTTGGGCGAAGGAGCCCAGGTCCCCTTTGGTAGGATGGGGATGAACCTTTAGCAGCTGAAACAGGAGCCCTCGTGTTTGCTGGGGCGAGGACTCGCCCTTGCGAAGCCTGGTGAGCGAAGGCGGCTCTCCGTGCTGGGGCCGTGCTCAGGTGCCTTCGTTCAGCTTCCGCAGCCTCCAAAATACAAGCTTGCTTTACGCACCTAGGGGAAAAATAATCTGCCTTGCTGCACAGTCCGACAGACACCGGTGGGTTTTCCACCGCTGCAGTTAGTGGAGGAAAATTCCTGATGTTGCCCTCGGTTGCCTGCGCTTGGGTGGAAATGACCCTGTGCAAATCTGCTGACACCAAAATGAAGACAACCGGCGTTCAGAAGCTGCAGAGCAAACTTTTGCAGCACGAACATCACCTTGCAACAGCTTTCCATGCCCGAAATCTCTTTCATTTGAAGTATGGTGATTTCCTCCTGTCCTTCAAGTGACTAGACTGCAATTAAAACTGGAAAGCCAGTCCCCAGCTCCTCTCTGCCCGAACCCGAGGACGAGCTGACCACCAGCGGGGAGCGGTCCCCGTGTTCGCCTTGCTGGACACGTGCAAGCCGGGTTGCGTGATGTGGGCAAGGAACCATTTTAATAGGAACTGTTAACTTCTGGATTTCCTTTTCCTTGTTTGCTCAAGCTGTCGGGGTTGATGTTTACTCAACTGGTCTTGCTTTTAATAGTTTCGGTGGTGTTTGATGCTGTTGATAGGGGAACTGCTCCCATGGAGTTTGTTTTCCAAAGGAAGAAACTCGGGTGACTGTGCATGCCTCGTGCTGGTGGTTTGGGGATCGTGGGTCGCTCTCAGGGAAATGGGGTCTCAGGGGACTTCCCTCCTGGGGGGGGTTCAGGAAAACCAGCCGAATTCCAGTGGGTGCTTCTCCACAGGAAAAGCTGCTCCGGGTGCTTGCCTGCCCGTTCCTGCGCATCCCTGCTTGTCCTCCAGATGCGGACGTGCCAGAGACCAGCTGCCTCATCCCCTCTGCTCCAGCATCACTTGTTTATTCAGGGTGTGCTGGCAGTGGCGTGCCGGGAGTCTCGTACGCCTGGTGCAGGCTCTGTCTGTCTGTTACCTCTCCTCGCTCCTTAGGGAAGCGCTTCCCATCCAGCCGGCGCAACCCTCCCATCCCAGTCGGATGCCGACTCCTGCCCTTCTGCTGCGGCAAGAAGCACTTGCTGCTTAACAGAAGAAAAGGAAGGAGCATTGGGGGTCTTTCCGTGCCCCCCCTGCCTCCCGTCTCATCCCGGGTTTGCGCTGGCAGCAGAGGATTTGCAGCTCCCACTGCAGTAGATGAGTCCCAGTTTGCAGCAGGGCCACCAGATTTGGGGACAGGCAAGTGGCAGCAGCAGGTAGCC
>NW_009606007.1:13676-25926 GCF_000690535.1 Cariama cristata | reverse complement strand
GCTGGGACTCCGCAAGGCACTGGGGACATGCCGAGGAGCCGCGGCTCGTAGCACCTTTGGTCCGAGGGACAGCAGGCCCTGTGGGGAGGGAGCTGATGGCACAGCTGGCCCGTGGGGAAGCAGGTCATCTGTCTTGCTTCCAGTGACCATAACCCCCTTTCTTTCTGCTATTCTGCATTATTCTACAGCCAGCGATAAATTCTGGGCCTGGGTCCAGATCAGATGGAGTCAAACCCTCCGCCACTTGGAAGGTGGGTGTCAGGGAAGCGTTTGGTTCACCACGCAAGCCTAGGTCGTGATGCTGAAAATAATCGCGGGTGGCTTGGGCATTGCCGGCAGTCTCTGAGAAAGACTGAAGGGTGCCGCTGGTCAGATGATGTCCTGCTGCTGGAGGGAAATAGCTGTGGGGTTTGCCTGAAGTGCTTCAGCCATGCCATGCAGAGAAGCAGGAACAGCAAGGGGATAGCAAGTCGATGGCAAAGCTATCCAGGGAGACCCGGGGCCTGGGAAGACCAGGCATGGAGCAGCAGGGAGCTGTGGTACGTGAGGGGAGAGACCAAGAGCAACATGGGTCGGGACAGAGGGGCACCAGAGGGGTTTGAGAGAGCCAAGAGGTGGTTGGATGATCACTTGTGCCCCTTGGGGTGCACATGCACCAACTAGACTGTGAGGAGAAGTGTGCACAGCATCTGTCCGTCCTGCCTGGATCTTGTTAACGCTGTCAAGACCTTCAGTCTCATAAGGTCTAAAATCCACTGCATTTTAAAGAGAGCAGAAGGACTGTCTGGAGTGTATGGGCTCTTCTTTCCTGGAATGTAAAGGAAACCTCAGCTGTGCAGCTGGAGTGCAGGGGGCTTCATTCCTTAGTGAAAGCAGAGAAGGGAAATGCAGATGTCACAGCTGGGACAGGAGATTTATCTTGGCAAGCAAAGAGGAAAAATACTTTCAAAAAGAAAAGAGAAAACTCAGAAGAATCCCCTCCCCATCTGCACTGCCTGCCAGCACGAGCAGAACCTCCAACCTGCAAAAGCCCTTCGTCTCCTGGGCCTGGGCTGCCGCCCAGCTGGATTAGCCCCTTGCCGCTTTCTCTTTGGAGCAAGACCATTGTGGTGGGAGCAGGGAGGCTGTGAGAACCAGGCTGATCCTGAAGGGAGATTGTCTCCAAACAACTCAGCTGGAGGTGGGAAGGGGAAAGTCACAGTCAAAGGATGGAAGCATGAAAGGGAAAAGGAGGGACAGATGCAGACAGGGTGACCATGGAGGAGAAATGGATCCAGGGAGAGGTAATTGTCCCCTCCTCAGCCATGTGTGGTGCCACTGGGCTACAAGACTGGCACCTTAAGGCATGCCATGCACAACCGGGCAGGTGAAAAGGTTTAATGCTTCATTCTCTGCTTGGGGCCCTCAGAGGTCCAACACCAGCTCTGGGTGGGGGGAAATAGAGAGCTTGCATTTGGAGGTCTGGATGCCTTACATTAGCTCCCAAGATAACTGTTGTACAACAGGAAAGGGTGTTCGAATGAGAAGTACACGCACGCACATACAGTGTGCTATTTAGACAACCCTAAGCATGAGGTCAGGATGAAAACATGTGGTGGAAATATGTTTGGAAGAGTCAGTGCCTATGTCAGTCACCAGGAGTGGGAGGGAGCAGGAGCCAGCAGCTGACAGATTCACACTCTCTCCCCGCGGCTGAGGTGGCCTTAGCCCGAGCAGATTCTCCTGTGGTACCAGAGCAGCTTAAGGCTCTCTGTTCGGCCTAGAGATGCGGTGGTCATTGCCTCCCCCTTACCTGCGCACGCCGGCTCGTCCCCTTCGGGCGCTGCCTCCCTGTCCTCCCAGAACTGCGGTGGGGGGACAGGCAGCCAGAAATCGGGCTTGGATCAGGAAATCCAGCACGTCCTCGCCATTGCGTTTCTGTCCCTTGGCTGCCCCCTCCCTGACCGCTCACTGGTAATACTGCTTTGGAAACACATCTCGTGCTATTTCTTGGCTTTGGAGCATAGTTAGAAAGAGAAGGAAGGAGGGTGTGAAAGGGAGGGGGAGATAGCAGGAGCAAATAGTGCAAAATGAGACTGTGCTGCAAGGTTCGTATCCCATCTGGAAGCTGTTTTCCCCCAGTACACTTCACACTCGCTCCCTCTGGGACAGGATGGTAAGGATCACGTTTCCCAGTTGACTGGTCCCCTTTGCTCAATCCAGGCCCATCTGCGTGAAAGCTACTTGAGATATCTTAAAAGAGAATCTCAGCAGAGTTGCGGAGTCCTTCATTGTCACAAAGAGAAATTCTTGGCCAATTCTCTGAGGAGCGGGAGCTGGCTGATCTCAGCCTGGCTGGAAGGTGCTCTCCAGGAGAGAGTCTAGGCCTTGAAGAGGCTGTGAGAGGATGAGCCTGCTCTGCTTGTGCATCTCTGTCCATTCCACCTTCATTCACATCCGAGCCCTGTGGACTTTTTCTTGGACCTTCTGCCAACACGTGCCTCTGGTCTGCTCAGATCTTCGTTGCTGCAGTGTCGGCAGTCTCCCCAAAGCCCAGCACAGCCGTTTCATTTAGTTGCAGCACATGAAGGCCTTTAGCTGTGCTGGCCCCAGTCTGGGTGGGAAGGGAGGGCTAATGGCTGCCCAGCACCTCCTTTGGCATGCGACCTTCCTGCCAGGATAAAGCTACCGTCCGTTTGATCAGGTGATAAACCTGCTTCTGTTCATCACTCAGAAACTCGGAGCACTGACCCTGCCATGCTCTGCCATGATCCACGCAGCCCTGAGATGCTGTACCCTGGGACCTGCAGTTCCCTGGAGCCTTCTCTCTCACACACTTTAAGGAAGAGTACAGCTGAGGCCTTCTCTGAGTTTTACCAGATAGGTGCAGCTCCCCCAACAAAGCTGAGTGGGACCGAGTTTGCATATTCTGGGTTGGCAGGCTCGATCTAAACTAATTAGCAGTAGTTTTGATGGCATCTGTCCAAAATAAGCTCTGGGCTGCTCATCACTATGCCCATCACAGTTGGATCTCGATGAGAGGACACTTTTTCCTGTCACCATGTGGTTGCATGCATGGCTGTCTTTACTAATCAGAAATCTAAAGTTAACAATACCTGTGGGCGTCAGGAGAGAACAGAGCCAACCCAAGAGACACAGCAGTCTTCCTGGGACGTGGTGGCTTAGCTTCCTGCTTGTCCTGTAGTTTCCGTTGTGGATATAGCCAGCTACAAAGCCATGTCATTATCTTTGTTTGCTTTACCCTTCCTTCTTCTGCTTTCCTCTGCCTCTTGCCACCTTCTTTGAGTAAAATAGCAATCTCCGGCTCAGTGACAGCTGTAGGTGCTCTCCCTCTTTGAGAGTGAGTGATCCTTGATGCCTCCTTTGATAATAACCGTAGTTATTCCCAATCTCAGGCTAGCTCCCTTCTCTCCACCATCTGTGTTTGGAGATGTTGGACTGGTATATATGTGATTGGCGAGAGCTGAAAGGGGCTGCTTTGATGAGGAGGCTTTGCCAGTATTTAGTTGTGCTGGAGGATAAGACCCAGGAGCCCAGAGAGGGGTATGTGCCCCAACATTTCTGGATTCCCAGGGAGGGTGTGTGTTTCATTCTTTGCTTATCACCCATGTTTTTCCCATGCTGTGCAGTAGGTCTTCGTCTCTTGGGAGAGAATGGTCTCTTGGGGACCTGAACTCCTGCATCTCTGGGAGAGCACTGTTGCCTTCATCCTCACTTCCAAGCAGCAAGGTCCTCCAGCAAGCCCGCTGTGTGGTGTCTGAAAGGAGAACCAGAAATCTACAATTACTCCTGCCAAAGTTGGTGCCTCTGTTAAGGCTCTGATACTCGGCCCCTTGCACTCATTGCTCATCTCTCACCCCTTCGTCACTGATGGGGAGATTTTTTTGGTTTCAGAATGAAGCCAGAGGCACATCTCCACCTCTTCCCTCTGTGTAGGTTTGTCCTGCAATAGGAAGACTGTTGACTGTCCAGGAGATCCTTGTTCTATGCGTGGGTGGGATGCCACTAAAAGACAGTGTGTGGAACTATTGCAGAAATGCATCTTCTTGACTCTCTTCACTCCCACCTCTGCCTTTGTTAATGTGAAAGAAGTTTGAAGCATGTGGCAGAGTCACAGACAGCTCTCGCTGTAGCTGTCCATCCAGCTCTGCTTCTCTTCCAGGGTTACATGCTGGTTCTAGTTTTGATGGTTACAACAGTATATATGACTTGAGTGCCTCTTGGTGGATCCCAGCTCTGCTGTGCTGTCGTGGTGCGTTGGCAGCCAGAACTCTGAATCCCTTCACTTTTCTGCGGTTACGTTCTCGCCCTTACTGTAAAGCTATGGTGTTCATATCCTGTGTTTGCTTGTGTTGTTTAGAGAACGCAAGACAAAGAACAGCTGTTACATGAGCAGGAGCTCTCTGGGGTTAATGCTCAGGACTCCAAACTCTTTACCCCTCTGTGCTGTAGGATAGGACAAAACCTGGTTTTCCAGTGCTTTTTAGATAAATATCTAACCCAGTTCCATCTGCTGACTCAGCTCCCGTTGAAGAATGGTTATGCTCAGCCCAGATGGGAGGTGTTTTCTGTTGCTCGATTCAAGTGCAGAAATGCTTCTAGGCAGCTTGGAAATGGCTGGGTAGATTTTACCAAGCTACCCCGCCAACTCTGCTTCTGGTAGGGGAACAAGTGGAGAAAACTTCAGCCCAGACATCCCAGGGAGGGCTTCAACACTGGGGTTTAGCATGAGTGTGCCTTCTCCACCCTACCTGCACGTGCAGGGTCTGCCCTCCCAAGGGAGCCTCGGATGGTGGTGTGTCAGGCTGGCACTCCAGGCCGTGGGAGGACAGGACAAGCGGGAAGGAAGCGAAGGGAGAGAAACCTCGTGTCAGGCTGAACGCAGGCGGCAGGTACTCCCCCTCACTTCCAGCATGCTCTGTGGGCATCTCAGTTTTTAAATTGTGTGGCTGAGGGATGATGTTGGAGGATGAAGGGCACCAGCATGTTGGAGATTGCTGCAGCTCGTCGTCTCCCTCCCCCACTTGGTGGGAAGCGTGAGTCGGTTCACCTGGAGCCTACTTCACTCCCCAGCCTCACCCCAGCCCTCTGACAGCCAAGATAATGTTGACAGAGTGATACTGCGCTCAGGTAAAACAAATATACCTTCCTGTAGGAGCAGGAACCTGCGGGCTCCAGCATCCGGGGTCCTCTGGCCAGCTCCTCCCTCAGCCCTAGCGCTGGGGAAAGGACGGACTGCACGCACCCCATGCTTCTCTGCGAGCTGGGCTCTTGCCTGAGCTCAGCTCTCACGCTGGAATTCATTGGCATTCGTGTCTCCACTCCAGGACCTGCGTGCTGTGTCCCACTCTCTCTCATCCATACCCTGTTGCTCTTGGTATTTCAATATGCTGCTTTCAATGCCTTTCTGCCCACCCAGATGCTTTTCCGGGCAGGGGGAAGGATCCAGTCTGACTTGCTGAGCTCTCTCCAGTTCATTTAAGTTACACAGTTCCGTCTGTGTAATATAGTCACTTGAATGTATCTGTCTTTTCTTTCCTCTCCCTGAGCCAAAAGCCTCAATCTGCCAACAAATGGGATAATTTTTCAGCTGGTGTTTGGCAATCACAGTTTTTCTCCCTGCCCAACCAATGCTTTGTTGTAGCAAATGGAAAAGTTAGTGATTTGACTTCTGAATAGGAGGATATGCCTCAAAGGAAACAGGTTCCCTGTAGCATCAGGAGCCCAGCTCTGCAGCAGCACTGGCCAGATTTACTGACTGTTACTGGAATGATTAGTGGAATGATTGTTTGCTGTTAACAACCCATCTGTAGTGTTTAAACTTCATCGGGGAGCTGAATTTCACAGGCATTATCTGGCTGGAGGACAGCCTCATATGGTCCACAGAGGGGCTGTGAAATCCCAGAGGAAATTAAATACAACAGGGGGCCTTCCTGTTATGTTGATCCAACTGATCTTTTTTTTTTCTGCTAGAAATCAGCGGCTGGGTTGATGTTCTCTGGGGCGTCATAGTGCCTGTTGCTGCTGGCAGAGAACATGAGAAAGTGTCTGTGACCAAGGACAGGTGCTGAAGACCGTGATTTTCTGCCACACTTGCATTTTGTCATCACAGGGATTTCTTGCCTTGTGCTCTATTCAGCTCGTTGTCACAGTGAGATGATGCTAGGAAGCGCAAGATAGGTACCCACAGAGGAAGGAGGAGATGTGAGAATATAGAAGAGTTTCATGAGTGTTTGTGGCTTAGATAATCACGCGGAGAAGATATACAGCACCGTGGCCGTTTCTATCTTAATTCAAGATGTTTTTATCAAACTGATGCAGGCAAGGGATAGAAACTGCTTATTTCCCATCCAAAAAGGGCTGTTGCTGAGGTTTGGCTCTCAGTGCAGAGGAAGGCTTTCAGGTCCCTCTTGGAGTTGACACTAACGCTCTCTCTCCTTTTTTCTTTCCTCAGCATTTCTCAGAAAACCTGGATCACTTCTCCGACAACATGGAGGATTTCTCCAACGACCTCTTCAGCAGTTTCTTTGATGACCCAGTACTGGCTGAGAAGAACCCGCTGTTGGACATGGACCTGGATCCACCCACTCCAGGCATCCAGGCAGAGCACAGCTACTCCCTCAGTGGAGACTCTGCTCCCCAAAGCCCCCTCGTGCCTGTCAAGACTGAAGATAATGCTAACGGTGAGCGTGAGATGTGCGCACTGCACAGCTTCGGGCACATCTGTCCGCAGAGGCTATGGCTGGCTTCTGTATATAGGACAAACTGGCTATTCCTCGGGCTTGCACGTGGCTAATTCAGGGAAGAATTTGATCTGCCATTGTCAAATACAACCCACATTTTTTCCTTCAGTTTGTGCTCTGACAGCCACATTGTCCGTTTGCTGGGCTAAGTGTTATTTACGAGGATGGTAATTGGTTGTGGTTCGGTGTGCTGCCAGCTTCTGGCAAGCAATAGGCAATGCCTCTTTAGGACCTTGCAAACCTGGGTGTGGATGCCCTAGATCCAGGTCTGTTTTGGCATCAGGCAGCAGGGTTTTGGCTTGAATGTCGGAAGCATGAGTCTCTGGCTGCAACCAGTGCTGGTACATGTGGAAAGCTAAGTGGCTTCTCTACCAGCAGATCTTCATCAGGAGACAGAGAGGAACAGTCATTTCAAAACCTATTTTTAAAACAATTCACTTCAGTATAATTTATGATGGCTGGATATTTTTAGACCTGTCCTTGCCAGAGTCCTGTAATTTGTGGGACTGTGTGGGTGTCCCAACAGCTGATGGACACCAGGCTGCCTGAAAAAGCAGTGGCACAGGCTCAGTATACACAGAAAAAAGCCATTCCTGTGAGCACGAGTGAGACCTGGGACAGAGGCTTCCCTCTCATGGCCAGGAGTGATCCCAGCTCTCTGGTACAAATGCCAAGGCAGGAGGAGAGGCGCTGGCCTCCCCCGCCTCTTTGGTGCCTGCAAAGGGCGCAGCCATCAGTGCCACGTTCCTCAAGGGCAACTCAGAGAGGTGCTGGGAGAGATGCTGATGGCAGGCCAAGCAAGCTCTGCCTTAGTATCAAAAAAGCTTTCCATTTACGTTTCTGTTTCCTTTAACTTTAACCCTGGTACAGTCTTGGAGGACATTCAGCCCAAACAGGCAACCGGGCAACTAACAAAAAACAAACCAGCGTGAGTGCATAAACACATCTTTATTTTGCTCCTGCAAATGAATAGGGCTTGGGAATTAGAGAAGCAAAAAGTGTAAGTTTGTAGCAAGCAGTGAAATAAAGTCTGCCTGCATGAAGCTACCTCAGGGACTCCTCTCTGAGACACTTGTCACCACTTCTGCTCCTCTCCTCTCTGTCTGGACATGCCCCTGCTTCAGCTGCAGTGTCTCCAAGGTAAGACCGTGTCTCTCCGGAATGGAGTGTGACACTGATCTTTGGGCACTGAATGGTGTGACACTGATCCTTGGGCAGAGGCCAGCAAAGGGTGTACAGCCCATAACCCAGGAGAGCTTGAGACGGACCTGACACTTGCTCCCTGAGCGTGTGGATCACCTCTATACAGGGAGTAAGGCCTAGTAGGAATGTGGCAGGTATAGGGGTATCTATGCACCCAGTCCTGCAGTGGGATAATTCAGCCCATCTTTCCAGGGCTGTCTTGGCTCGTAATTGGATGTGAGTCATGCTGTAGTGTAGCCCTGAGTCAGGTCCAGTATTTGCAACACTGTGCAGTCCTTTTTGGCACACCCAGTCTCAGCCCTTTTAGACATTCACTTCAAATTAATTACCCAGGAATGGCTTTTCTTTAACATTAAGCAAGCTCTGCTTGGTCTGCAGAGCTCCTCAGGAATGACCGGGGTCTGTCTAGGCTTGGAGCTGGCTGAGGCTTGCTATTTATCAGCTTTCTCCCAGCTTTTCTGCAGATCTCCAAAACACTTCCAAATCCTGCCCCTTCCCACATGGTTCCCACTAACACGGGTCAGCTAGGGCAAGCCACTGGGTGCGTTGCGACCCTGCTTATCAGTGGAGTCTGCTTTCCAGATGGTCTGCACATACGGACCGGCTGCTTCGGTTCTCAGTACCAGCCCTCAGTTCTGCAGGGTGTGATTTGATGCCAGGAGCAGGGGGAGCCAGGGCTGTGCAGAACAGCGGGTCCTGGACCAGCCTTGGGCTAGTGCCTGCACTCCTGTACAGGTCCTGCTTCCTCACTGCTCTTTGCCTCACCTCCTCAACCCGGGGCAGCTATGGATATCTCTCAACCATACTTCTTCCCATTACGTACAGTGTCCAGAGCAGAGGGTGAGCTTCCTGGCATGCCTCACCCACCAACACACAGTGAAATCTGCAGTGGTTACAGACTGCCCATACTTCTGAAACATCCTCTCAGGCAGCAGAATATAGATGTGTCCACACAAAATGCTTCCTCCTCAGTCCTTCATTGACCCTCTGATGCCTTATGTGTTTCTGATTCTGTAACCCAATCGCTCCCCAGATAAATCTCTGAGGGTGGGAAAGAGAGCAGAGTCAGAATGTAGACAGGAAATGGGAGGACAGCACATACTTACTGGGTGTCTGCTCCTTGGTCTGTCTGGACTGACAGCACGGGGGGCTGCTCTCTCGCCGAGTCAAGTCTGAACGGGGAGAGCCCTTGGTGGTCTGCTCTCTCTTGTCTGCTAACTCGCCTCAGCAGCAGCCCTCCCAGACAGAGGATGCCCCACGCCTCTGAGAAAAAGAGAAATGCAGAGCTTTGCAACAGAAAAGGAGGATGAGGAAGATGAGGCTTAAAATGACAGTAAGGGAACTTCACATTAGCCAGTAGGCAAAACGTTCCAATAGTGGGCATAGTGAAACCTTGGAAGATATTTAACGGGGGAAGCTGTGGACTCTTCGTCACTTCTCAGAGGGGTAAGATCAAGTCAGACGACCATCTGTCAGGACTGACACAGGTTTAGTTGAACTTTCCCAGAGCAGTGCGATAGACTGGAAGGCCTCTCAAGGTCCCTTATCTCCGTGACAGGCTGTGATCAGGCAGAAGAAGTCAGTCCGAGTTTTCTGACTGCAAACACTTGTGGCTGTGTTACACCTTGCCTCCTTCCATCAGAAGGGGCTTGTCTCTATACCAGGGGTAACCGAGACTTCACTTCCAGCGGTGGGTTTGGTGTCCCTAGCAAGACAGAGAAAACACAATTCAGTCTGGGTCTGCTCAGCAGCCTCTCCGTTCTCATGGCTGTGCAGTGCACCCCTGCCTGAGATGCTGCCTGACGACATTGGCCCTGCTGCACTGTGGGAAGCTCTAGGATACACACAGCGGATAAGCGCACGGAGCAGCCACAGGAACTTGTGTCTGTGCTTGAAGATGTCCGGTCACACAGGGAGCTGGAAGGGATGAGCCTCTGCTAGACAGTCCTATCTAGGCAACAAAGTAAGAGGTGCTAGACCAAAGACAGGAAGACAACATATTCCACTGGCAAGGGCAACACTGTGTTAACTAATGCAATTCTTGCCCAAGCTTTAACACCACTGTGTCCAAGAAAAAGCTAGAGGCAGGATTCTGCCCTGTACACTCCTGAGGGAGGGCAAGGGAGTCTGAGTTGGGCAAAGATGATGTTAAGCTACCTTTAAGTTTAGTTCAGATGGCAGCTGCCACATATACAGCCGCTTGCTTGTACTCTTCTTTGTGCAGGCTTTTCTGGAGCTGAGAAGGACTTTTCTCTCCCTCTCCTTTTGCCAGGACATCTTCTAGACTGAGACCTGCACTGCAGAGCTGCTTTGAGCAGCAGACAGCTAGGAAACATCCCCACGTCTGTGAGCGCTGTACGCAGAGAGCAGTGTGGAGGGATCTGGGCATGAGCCTTATGTTGAGCCAACTGGGGCGCTGTCTGGTGACACACTTAGCAATGGTCTGTCCTGTGTCAAACCAAATGCATTTCAGGATGTCAGATAAAAGGGGGAAGGGAAGGGATGAGGATTAGGGAGGAGGATGCAGGCTCTAGGCCAGCTAGGAGTAGCTTTATGGCAGGATGAAATGTTTGAAGAGCAATGAGGTGACCAAAACTTCAGAGCAGAGCCCAGGCAGCTCTCCTGCCTAGCAGGTTTTTTTTTCCCCATCATCTGAGCTGCAGTTTATCCACCACCGCTTGAATCCCTGCTCCCGGGATCTCTACTTCCAGTGACAAGCCAGGCTCATACCATAGACCTGCACGGGACAGAGCAGGCAGGGGGGCCGAGGGGAGCGTCCCTGTACAGCCCCATTCATTTCTCTTCAGATACTTCCTTTCTCTCACTGCTGCTTCTGTCCCTGCCAGCCATGGCAGCAGGGCACGGCTGTAGGCAGCAGTCACCCTGAGCAGCGCCGGGTGGAGGAGGAAGCCTCGGAGGTGACATTGAGGGGAGCAGCCGTGGGAGCAGCCTCACAAGCAGATGCCACATTGGTCTTCCTTCCACAGAAATGGACCTTCCTCCTCTCCTGTCGTGCAACAAAGCTCTGGTGCTTGGCACAACATCGGTGGGAGACCAGAGCAGCACTGTTAGCCTTTCATTGTCATCGTGCTTGCCCTCATCAGCTCTCTAGCACAGAGATGGTGCTATTCTTGGTAACACACCTGGCAGCTCGGTGATGCTGGCCATGCTGCGTAAGGAGCAACAGCCCAGCATCCTCTTCTGTCTGAGCTCAAAATGTAAATAAGATCCAGGGGATGAGACCGAGGCATCACTGGGGGAAGAAACCCCGCAGCTGACCTCCCGTGCTAGGGCTGCACAGGCAGAGCAGAGCAGAGACACAACCCCTCTAGCTCTGTCCTGTCTGCTCCCTGCACGCTGGGGGTTTGTTCCCTTTTGTACTCTGTGTGGTGGGCCTGCACATGCTTGTGTGGTGACAGTGCTAAACTTGGAAAGGCAGCCTCCCCAGATGGGGGGAAGCTGTCTGCATGGCTTTTTTTTTTTTTTTTCCTTGTCCTGTTCTTGCTGGAGTTTGACTCTCACGTTGTGCATGTTTCAGAGCTGGAGAATGGAGTGTGGTCGCTGGGGCCCAAGCTCTGCTCCATCATGGTGAAACAGGAACAGAACCTGGCTCTAGACCTGCCTGAGTCCCAGCTAGCTGCCAGCTCCATACCAGTGCTGAACCTCAACCCTCTGCAGAGACTGCCAGTCCCCGAGGAGGTGAGCCCATCTAAGATCCATCGGGAACCTGGGCTCTCACACAGCGGCACCCTGGTGATGCGGACGCAGCCATGTGACTGCAGGGTCCTGCTAGGTGATTTAGCCACTGGACAGACAGGAAAAGGTGATACAAAGCCCAGATACTGCATTATTTGTCAGTCTCCTCTTGAAATGGCAGTCAGAGGAGCAGCACTCCTGATGATAGCTAGAACTGTGTTCTTGATTCCTGCAGTGAAGCTACAAGACAGCTTATCCTTCCGGAGAAAATGGTGGAAGGAGGGTTTTTTCCAGCACAGGAGGCTTTACAATCTCAGCTGAATGCAAGCATGTTTCCTTGGCACAAAAGCCAAAGGCTTTTAAGCTTGCATGTGCTGGAGGCCTGTCCCCTCCAATCTGCCCGTATTTCTGTAGCCACTTTTGGCTTATTTTCATTTTTTAGAGACCAGTGTCAATTAATGTGATGCCAGTGACCCCACTATTCCTGAGCGTAGACCCCTGCTCTGCCACTGCCTTTTTTGTGCCCTTGGGCTTATCATATGGCCTCTCACTTTTCTCAGCTGCTCACTGGAAATGGAGGTCCCACTCCAGGTCCTGCTTGCTTTTTC
>NW_009606007.1:0-13645 GCF_000690535.1 Cariama cristata | reverse complement strand
CAGGAATTATTATTTCTAAGAAACAAAAGGCCAAGTCTTTTGGTCATATCTAAGTCCTTAAGAAGTCTGGTTGTCTGAATGAGGCTCACTTATGCCAGTGGTACGTGGGTGTAAGTTGGGGGATCAGTTCAGCTGGCCTTGAGTCCAGCCATGTTGGATGGGAAGGTCTGACCAGTCTCACAGAGACCTTGGCTATCTCGTAGCAGCTCAGTAGATAACAGTAGAGCATCTCTGGGGTTCACTTCTTTTTTTTTCACTCATGCTGAGCATCTTCCCATTTAAACAACCATCCAAAACAAATGGGTACTTGCAGCCAAAACTGTGCACAAACTTCCTCCATTATTTACACAGCTTGAACTTGCTGTGCCCTCGAAGATCTGCTGTGTGTGCTCAGCAGCGGTACCGTGGTGCTCTCTCAGCTGTGTTTACAGTCTGGAGGAGTTTGCAATGTGTCTGTTTAGTGTAAAAACTCCCCCAGCCTACGGTGGGCTGGGGGCTGGCGAGCCAGGGAGCTGAGGGGCAGCATAGCCCAGATGGGAATAAATCTACTCTTTATTTAACTCTCAGTCCCCTCCGATTGGAAACAGCTGCCCAGTGGCCCTGGTGAAAATCATGTGAGCAGGACAGGGGGGGTTGTTCTGTTTCTGTTTCTGTACAACCTCTATACTCCCATTTCTAATGAAGGCAGATCAAAGAGGGACTTCCCATGGTAATGCATAGGTTGGTTTAAATTGCACTGTCTGGGTCTAGCAAGGGACGAATTGCCAAGGATAAAACCCATCTCCCTTTTGGAGATGCTCAGTGCGCTGCTTGGCAGCATATCCATCTGCCACTGCCTCTTCCTCTGCCAACGTGTGTTTGCACTCTGTGTGCCCAGCGACACAGACTTCAGGGGGCTTACGTTTGGGCTCTTGGTTTCTGTTATGTGTGGTGAGAGGCTGCTTTGGGGCAGAGCTGTGAGATGGGGCAGGTCAGAGAGCAGGGGAGCAGAGGCTATGAACAAAACTGGTGGGAGCCCTCTGGGCAGGGGAGGTGGCAGCACCCAAGAGCTCTTTCTGCTTCTCTTCCGCAGACTCCCATAGAAATGACTCCAGCACCTGTGATCAAAGCTGAACCCAAAGAGGTGAACCAGTTTCTAAATGTACCTGCAGGTAAGAAGATAGAATTTGCTGGTTGACTCATATCCCTCTATATTACTCAGATATAGATCATTACTGTACAGGGAGGGAAGACAACACCTGAGAGCAGAGCCATGCATGCCAGGTAGCACTGGGGCACAGACCAATGAAGGAGCAAGCGCTGCACTGTTCCAACTCAGATCAGTGTCTGGACCAGCAGCCACGCACAGAATTGTTCAGACTGGGACTCCCAGGCAAAACAGGCTACTTCAGAGTTGGAAATATGCAGGAGTGCCTTTAAAATCCTCAGAAAGACTGTAGCGTTATCCAAAAACAACCATCTGAAAGTCAGGAAATTCAGGATCCAGTTTAATTTGAAAGAAACCCAAGCATCTGAAAATCTGCCGATGCACAAATGAAAGCACTATAGGAACTCCCACTGCCACAGAGAGACATTCCTTAGACATATTCCCACCTCTGTTAAGGCCCCCAGGGCTCTACAGTACAAAGTGGGGACAGTTTTCAAGTGCTTGGAAACCAAGTGAGTGAGCGGAGCCCCTTTGGATCAAGTGTGCTGGCAAGTGTGTGAGCCCTGCAGTGCTTTTGGAAGAGCTCTTCTCTCGCAGAGCTTCCTGTACAGAGCTTCCTCTGCTTGTGAACAGGCTATGGAGCAAAACATCACAGGCTTTGTACTCCATTTCGGTTGACACCGGAGTACCTTATTGCTTTGTAAATTCCTTCAGTGTCTTGGCAAAGCCCCTGCCAGCTCTTTGACTCCTGCAGTTCCTAGTTTAGCACATTTGAGGTCAGCCTCACCTCTGTCTTGGGCAGTACTCAGTCCAGCCTTCTTCTCAGACCACCCTGTCTTGGGAGACTCATCACCCTCTCCTTTCAGTCCTGTGTTATGTCAGTGCCTTTTCCCGTTGCTGCTCAGGGCCCTATGCCTGTACCAACAGGCTGACATGAGAGCCATTGATGTGATCTCCTTGTTTCTCAGTAGATGACCTGGTGCAGATGCCTCCAACTCCACCCAGCAGCCATGGCAGCGACAGTGATGGATCTCAGAGCCCGCGGTCCCTGCCTCCCTCCAGCCCAGCCCGACCTGCTGCTCGCTCTTCTACTGCCATCTCCTCCTCACCTCTCCTCACAGCACCACACGTAAGGAGGCAGCAGGACGTCACTGGGACACGGGGCTCCTTGGTGCTCAGAGGGGGTTGGAGGCTTCCCGAGGCTCATGTGGGTGATCCTGCCCTTGTTAAGGTCTCCAAGCTGAAATGCTCTGGCAAGGCAATGTGATGTCTTAGCACAGGGATGTGGGGACAGGATGGTGCTCACAGGAGTGAGGAGAGACGCAATGAGTCTTGCATAATGCCTACCAGCGGCTAACTTGTTTTAGCAAGTGCTGTCTTTCACCCCGTACTTTGGGAAGTGGCTTATGCACTGGAGGACTTTCTGAGGAGGTTAATGGAAGAGAAAGGAATAACTGAGAATTCCCATAACCAGACTGTGTTTTAACTATCACCCCAAAGAGTTCTTTGGCGGGGTCCTGCAGTGCAAGTGTGTAGCCAGCCTCACCATGAAGGAGCAGATGCCCTCCCAAGTGAAAGAGAAAGGCAGCTGCTGAGCTGTGCCCCCAGGATCAGGTTGAGAGCAGGAAAGGGCACTGCCCTGCACCTATTTGTGCTGAACCCCTAGCTGCTCTGCAAGGCTTTAAGGAGGATCACGGGGATAGAACTCCTTGCTGAGACTGACGGCTGCTCTCTGATTGTTTCAGAAGTTACAAGGGACCTCTGGCCCACTGCTCTTGACTGAAGAGGAGAAACGCACCTTGATTGCCGAGGGCTACCCCATTCCTACCAAGCTGCCCCTCACCAAAGCAGAGGAGAAAGCACTGAAGAGGGTCAGGAGGAAAATCAAGAACAAGGTGACTGCAAAAAATGTAACCATGCAGTTCCCATGATTCCGGAGCATCCTCAGCTGACCAGTGCTGTAGTTACCCTCCCTCCTCAGCTGCAGTGCAGCTCAGAAAAGGTGGAAGATCCTGCCTTTGCTACACTGGCACGAGCCTCTCAACCCACAGAAACGATGCCATGGGGCATCTTTGCATGCATGCTATGTATGCAGCTGTATCTGGGAAGTGTGGCTTCCAGCCCAGCTCCTGGGAAAGTGTGGCCTGGGATGGAGCCTACAAGCTAAGGTGTCACAGATCAGACAAACCGGCCCGGTCAGGCCTTGCTGTCGGGGCAGGGAAACAAGAACCATTGCGCGGTGCAGGATGGGTGATGCACAGAGCTCGTTAGCCAGGCAGAGGCTGTGAGACTTTAGACTGTGATTAGAAAGCATCCCGTGGGAGAAATGATGAGACCCTGAATTAGTCACCCAGTGACTCAGAAGTGGTCTGGGGCAGAATCTGCCGAGATGGCCGCAGCACGTACCCATGTGAGTCAGAGGAGTTCAAGGCAACCCTAAAGATGCTCTCAGCAGTGAGGGGGTCAGGCATACTGCAACAAACGATTGTGGTCTACAGGCCAAAGAAGGCTGCATACCTACAGCATCCATCCCTCCCATTTTTGACCTGGAGACCGGTAAGAATGGCAGACTGGAAGGCGGCTTTCCCATTTACCTTTAGGGTACTGTGTGTGCAGGGAACAGACAAGATGAGGGAGCCACAAAGAAATGTCTAGAGGCTTATGATACTGACTCCTCTCTGATGGCTGCCCCTCTACAGATCTCTGCTCAGGAGAGTCGCAGGAAGAAGAAAGAATATGTGGAGTGTCTAGAGAAAAAGTAAGTGTCGTCTTCTCAGTCTTACCTTTGAAAAAGGCGCCCTGTCTGTGCACAGCACCCCTTTCTAGTGTTTTTGTCTCTGAATTGCTCAAAGAGTACAATTCCTTGCAAGGCTGGCTGCACAGAAGTTTGATTTGGGATCCTGCCCCTACTCCCCTCCCTCCTAGAAATCCTCTTGCAGGATAGATTGCTCTAGAAACCTTGTGTTTCCAACTGCTTAGTTTGGCTGGTCCCCTGTAGAACACAGGCCATTTTGGCTGCCAACAAGGTGGGATTCGGGATAAGAGTCATGTTTCCCCACTAGAAGTTGCTTCTATTTTGTCTGTCCCATAAGCAGCAGGCCCTCTGAGGGCACTGACCATGGCTTTCCCCCCTTTATTCTCATGAGGGTGGACACACAGGCGTTTGACAGCAAGAAAAACCTTGCACCACAGTTATTCCCCACACTCCCTCCTCTTCCACAGTTCCCTGCATGAGCTTTGTTTTTCTCCTTGCAACTCCGAGGTCCTGCGTGTATGGCAGGCATAAGCCTAAGGTGGCATCACCTGACACTGACAGAGTAGAAAGTAACTCTTGAGGGCCTGATCCTGTGATCCCCTCTGTACTATCAGCCCCTGATGGGCATTCCCAGGCAAAGATGAATGCCAGGATCCAGGTGCAAATTCGCATTTCTGTTTAAATACCATCTTCTTCCCTGTTATTAACACCACCTGAGATCAGCAAAATGGAAAAAAACAACCCCCAAACCCAAATTTAATTAACTCTTCTCCCTGATGCTATTTGTTTATCTTCTCTAAGTGCACAGAAACGCTGAATAAAAACAGATGACTCAAGGCATCTTCGAGTTCTCATGCCCTTCCATAAGCAGCACCTGGGCGTGCATGTGTGCATCCAGGCATCAGAGCACATCACCTCCAGCTGGTGTCCCACGTTGACACCCAGATCCCCCCCAGCCGGGGCTGGGGAGTTGTTGGCAGTCCTCGATCAAGTGGCAGGTCCAGGGCTTTCTGGGCTGGGGCCTCTTCCCCAGCCGTGGCTGTGGTGCCTGTATGTACTCAGCGGTTTGTTACGCTAGTGCATTGCTGTGACAGATGGCTTTCAAACAATGCCAGGTTTAAATATGAACCAAAAGCAGCATTCAGGGAATTTTTTTTTAATGGAATAGGTCTTTGGTCAACTTGGCTTTCTGTAAGAACTGGTTTGTCAATACTTGAGCCCTTCACCATTCAGTTTGACACCTTTGCTGCAAGCCCAGTTTTTTTTTACACGGAACGCCTGGTTCGGAGGCTGTGTTGGAAACCTCCAGCAGGATCAGGCTGTGTCCCTCCGGACCTGGAGACATTCCCCTTCCCCCGTCCCAAGTGCAGCCCGACCGCTTTCCCCGTCGCCAGCAGCCGGAGGGAGCCTGCAGGTTCTCTGCCGCCCTCCAGTGCCTGCAGCCGGGGCTGGCCCGGCCTTTGCACCCAACTTGGGCACCCGAAAGGCGTAAAGCCAGGGCAGGTTCTCAGTCCGAGTGGGAGAGGTTTGAATTTGCCCCCCTGTTCCTTCTCCGTGCTCCTTAGGGGGGTTTGGAAGTGATGGAAATGCCCGCCTAGCTTTGGATCTGTCCTGACTTGACCGGCCTGTAAGTGGGTGCTACCGGTGCTCCCAGCCCTCGGGAGAGCCTAAACTGGGAAATGTCACCCGTAACTGTCCACTCGCAATGTCATCCCTGGTCCATGAAGGCTGGCTGCAACCAGATGGGCCAGGAACATCTGGCTCCAGGACCACATCTGCAGGTGATGGATCAGGCCACTGAGCCTCCACACCCCAAGAGAAGCAAGAACTACATTTTCTTTATCTGTCTGGCCTTTGTAACTAACTGGCTATGGGTTTTATTCCGGCAGGGTTGAGACATACACAACAGAAAACAATGAACTCTGGAAAAAAGTGGAGACCTTAGAAAACGCAAACAGGTAAGAGAGGCTGGACCTGACCTGCTGTGGGTAGGGTGGGCTGGGCAGGAAGGAAAGCCAGGGGAGCAAGAAGAGAAAGGCAGGCTCCCCCAGCTCCTGGTGGGACCAGCGCTGCTTGGCGAGGCGCTGGTTTTCAGCCCGTGGCAGCAGTGAGGCAGCTGGGTTTGGTTAGCGAGCCTGGAATGTTTGTGTTGGGACGGCCAGGCTGCGCCGCAGCGAGGGGAGGGAGGGAAGGCGCATTTCTCACATCTCTTCCTTCTTCTCCCTGCAGCCCTTTGGGCTCATGCTGCCCTCCCCATTGCCCTCCAGGCCTCTGGCTGTCTCTAGGGCAGCTGCATTCAGGGAAGCCCCTCACACCAGCCTCTCAGACCCACTGTTTCTGCGCTTGGGCTCTTTGGAGGAATACAAAGCCCTGGGCATAACGTGGCTGTTTCAGGTTTCTTTTGAGAAAAAGCTGAACAAATGTGGTGAATACAGGGAAAGCCCATTTCGCTCATAAAGGCAGAGATCCCAGCTCCCACCAAATCCAGGGCAACTCCCTGTGCCTGTGGTTCCCCGGCTCTTGTCCTGCCTTTTCCACTTGCAAAGCAAGCCTGGAGAATCTCCCTCCCATGTGCTGCTGCTGCTCACCTGAAAGGAGCAAGCTGCTCCCCCAGCCCCAATGCAGGCCCCTGGCTCCCTCACCCAAGAATCTGGTGAGGGCTTTTGCCTCTAATATGCAGAGCTGGCCAACTGATCACCAGGGGAATTTGCTTCCTTGGAAGCAAATAATAATGACTCCCATCCCTGCAGTGGGGATTGACAGCAGGAGCTGGAGGAGGGCCCAGCTCTGCTCCCTTTTACTGGGTGCAGCAGATGTGAGCAAGGGTAGGGTCAGCTGCAGGGCTGATGATGCTCATTTCTATAGCCCCATTTCTATCACCCCAGCTCGAATTGAAAAGGAGAACCGCAGCCAGAGAGCCAGTCCGTGTGTGTGTGTGTCCCCCACTGCCACTACAGCGCATGGAGTACTCCTTGAGGGTCTGCCATCCTTCCTCCCATCCATGACATGAGTGCTGTGGCCTCGCTGTCAGGACCGGGGGCTGTCAGGCATGGTCTGGCTGAGGTGTGCGAGTGGCCGGACCCTCCCATCTGCCGGAGACATGGCTGCCCAGCTGCTCTCATCCACAGGGCACAGCCTGCCGCCTGGCCTCTCGAGGAGTGTGGGCAGCCCCGCTGCTGAAAAGGCATGAGCCCCACCCTGCAAAATCAGAAGATTGGCCTAAAAGCCAGGAGATATTTTTTTTTTCCAAATAGACATTGTGTTCTTTCTAATTGGGTTTGGTTTATGAGCACTGCCAGTGGGACGCTCTGTGCTTCTCTCCATATGTACAAGGAGCAGAAGAGGATTTGGAAAGAGATAAAGCTGGGATTCTCCTGCAATCTCCTGGCTCCAGGACTGGGCATTTTATAAAAGCTCAAACATATTTGTGTAAAATAGTCAGTGCTCCCAAGGGGAAGTACGAAGTAGCCTGCATTTCAGTAGTTTGCAGCCCTTGAGAACTGTGTGGTCTGTAGTCTCCCTCATCCCAGATTTCTTCACCAGCCCAGTGAAGGGTTCAGTGGCTCATAGTAACACACCTACCACTGTTTTGTGTTTATGTGTCCCGATGCCCATGTTCAGTTAAATGGGGCAGAGAGACCTTAGCACATGTTCCAGCCAGGGCAGCCAGAGAATGAATTAATTGCTGAATTCAAAATTTGGCTTTGCCCACATCCCTCTGCAGAGTTTGCCAAGGCTGAAGAAGCTGGAGGGAATCACAACTGTTTTTTATTTCTTTCTCCACCATATGGTTTGGGGCACAGGTCAAGCTGCGGAGTGTGTGCCTCTGAGTGAAGTGGGAGGAGGTGGAGGTGGGCTTGTGCTCAAAGTCTGACCTGACTACAAAGTTTAGCCTCCATCCGAGAGCTTGGTTTTCATGGTAGCCTGCCTCTCCATTGCTCTGGGAGATGACTGGCTGGGCTTTGAGGCACCCAGGAGCCCTAAATGAATGGGAGATTCACAATGGTGCGTAGCTGCGGTGAAAGTTGTGGTGGATCTACTGGTGAGGAGACGGAGGGTGTTACCTCAACGTAACAGCACCTTGGGGCATCCCTGCCGCAGTTTCTGCACACTTTAGATCTCAAACTCACTCTTTTTTGTTTCTTGCTTCCCAAGCCTGTTTGGTCAGAGAACTTGGGCAAGATATAGCAAGGGGGAGATACTTGTTTTCACAAGAAGGAAAAATCAGGGTAAAATATGAAGGGAGTAGTGGTATTCTTGCATCTCTTACTGGCTGCTGCTTCCTTATCAAGTTTTGATTTGGGTTGTTTCCTATCCCAGGACTCTGCTCCAGCAGTTACAGAAGCTGCAGGCTCTGGTAGCTGGGAAAGTCTCCAGACCTTACAAAATGGCTTCCACGCAGACCGGGACCTGCCTAATGGTATAAGCTTCATTTCCATCTTCCTTTTTGGCCGTGCTTCCCCAGACAGCTTTGTCGATTGCCTGTCTCTGCCCTCTTCCCCGCTGCCCGGCTCTGCTGCCAGTTACATCTGCTCTCTCCTCTTGTGTTAAGAGTCACCAGAACTGGGCCCTGTGTCATACCTACGTTGGTAGTGTCAGTTGTTTATGATACAGCGTTAGAATAATTCCTGCGTTTTCACTGTCTTGCTCTTTGGATAAAACAGCACTTTCTTTGCTTTTCATTAGCTGTCGGCCATTCAGCAAAAATCTTCAATGAGCTTCCATCGTAATGGGTAGAGTTTTCTTTTGCTGAGTTGATAATGCTTAATGTTTAACTCAGCAGAGTGGACGAACAGTTCAAATGTTCCTCCCAGTGGGCATTACCTTGTGTTTATCAGCAAGAAATGGCATCTTGTTCTTGCTACACCTGCACATCAGGCTTTATTAAATCCAGCTGGAATTCTCTTCGTTTGCCCTTTTGACTAACCAAAATGAGTCGGGGTTGTCTTTGGTTTTGGTAATCCCTGTTTGCCTCTCATTTCTCATAGTGGAGGATCATGGTTAAGCAATATCAGCTTCACTGTGGAGTTTTGGGGCATGCCAGTGTGTGGTTGTAAATAGAGTCAATTGCTTATTCTTCATCTCATTTTTTGCCAGGGGGAAATTTTCTGGTCCATAGTAAAAATGTAACCTTCAACCCTGGGATGTGCTTGCCCCACTTTCTCAGCACCCTCAGTGCTTGTTTTTTCGTTCTTGGTTCAATCAGTTTCCTTGGTTCCAGAGCCCCTGCTTTGTAAGTTCCAGCACTTAGTCCTTTCAAAATCTGCTCAAACTTTTGCTACTCTTTGCTGCCCCCGTGCCAGACCAGATTTTAATGACCATCTGTCTTTTCTGTTGGCTGCTCTGTGGCTTCATTCCCAAGTTCTTTCCACGTTTTCGGGTGTGACCCAGCTGGGCCCAGTGACTCACTGCTCCTTAATGCAGCGGCTCATCAGAGCACCCCTGGCTCCAGCAAGCAGTTCTTTATCGCTACTACCTGGAAGGAGCACGTCCAGGAGAGGTGCCTTCCACGCATCCCCTGCGCTATAGGCTGATAAAATACCTAATTTATCTTCCCAACAATGTCTTATCTCTCCTTGCTGCTCCCTTCGTTCCAGCCCGCACAGCAACTCTCTCAGGCTTCCTAGCTTTGAAGCATTTCAAGAATTTGTAATTTGCTTTTCTGTCTTTGGCCAGTTCCTCTCATAGACCTCCAAGTTCCCGTTTCCCAATACAGCACTCCTTATCGCAACAGAGATGTAGAATCATCATGCCTTGCAGCAGGGGAGTGGGGCAGAGTACCCTTCTTTCTTTGCCTTGTGTCATTCCTCCTGGATGTTTGTCCAGCCAGTTCTTGAGGCCTCCAGTGACGAGCAGTCCTCAGCCTCCTCAGGCGAACCATTCCTGTACTTTGTTATCTTTCCCTGATAAAGCTTTCTTGCTATCTAATCTCAATCTTCCTTGCAACAGGCTAAGCCTATTACAACTTCTTCTGCCCATTGTAAGCAAGATGAATTTACCCTCCCTTTGTGCAGCTGCATTTTACATATTTGAAAACTAATGTTTTCGAGCAACTCCCTTCAGTCTGCTTTGCTAAATCACTACAATTTCTTCAGTCTTACCTTGTAGGCTGAGTTGCTGAATCGCTGCTTGTTCCCAGAGCTCTCTTCCAGACTTTCTCCGATTGCCTCACATCTTTTTGGAAGTAAGGGGCCCAAAGCTGGACACAGAGTTCCACCTGAAGGCCAGTACAGAACCAGCCAGAAAGCTTGTTCATACTACCCAGGCTGAGATTTGCCCTTCGCAAAGTGACACCAACTTGTGCCCACCTTGTGCTGCATTTTAGCTCCCAGATCCTCTTCTGTAGAACAGCTGCCTGGCCACGTAGTCGCTGACGTATTTCCTCTGTTAATCAGTCCTGCCACCTCGCAGGTCTCAGCAGGTCTGGGCATTTGTCTGTATGGATCTGCCCGCTGTTCTCTTGGACCGCTTCTCCCCATGGTCAAGATCATTCTGAATTTGAATCCTGACCAAAAGCCAGTCTGTTTGTAGTCTCTCCCATCTGCAGATTTGATACAATCCATCATCCAAGTCAAGCTTAAAAATGTTGAATCTTGCCAGACCCATAACGGATCCCTCTGCTACTCCATCTGCTACTTCCTCCCAGTTTGACAGTGAACCATTTGATAACTACACTCTCAGGATGTCTTTTTTTGATTAATTTTGCATCCACCTTTCCAACTGGTTTTGCAGTAGTTTCCTCTAGCTTAGTTTCCCTCACTTGTTAAGAGGTCAAATGGCGAGATGGTCAAAAGCTGTGAGATGAATGGTACTCAGAGTCAAACCAAGAGTTATTATTGTGAAGTGTTACAGAGTTTGAACTGGAACCGAATCAGAGCATCAGTCAGAGTTAACCTGAAACAAAACGGAGTAAAAACAATGCTGGTTAGCAAAGCCTCAGTTGAAAGCCATGTTAAAGCAAGACGTTAAGTATACTGCTCTTTCCCAGCCCATAAAGCCTGTTCTGTTTTAAAAAAGAACAGTCTTCACAGGGCTGGCTCCCCTTTCTAGAAGCTGTGTGTTTGGCTGTGATAATTCCGAGCAACATCTATTTAGAATTTAGTTTTTTCCCTGTTTTTGTGGAATAAGGGTTCTAAACGCCTTGTATGCGTGATGATGTGCTTCGACAGTGTCTATGCTGTCCACATTTTATTTCCTTACTTTAAAACCAGCCATGAAGAGTCTGGACAATTAAAATCCCCCTTCACATAGCATCCCTGTGCTATTATTTGATCTTCCACATCTCCTGGAATCCACTGGTGGTACAAAGTTACCTTGATGTACCAGCTTTGCGCGTTCCTCAGGCATGGCTGTTCCGAAATAGGTGGCTATTCTGAAAAGCAGTCAAGCAATTGCTGGCTGTCCCCACAGGTGTCCCCACAGGTCAAACTTAGCTAGTTTATACATAGGCAGTAGAAATCACCAACAGATGCATTGCGTCTTTGACGTGCTCAGTCTGAGCGCTGAGCTGGTGGCAGCTCGTTATGTACCACCCATGGCACACGGGTGTTCAGGTAACAAGCATTTGGCTCTGTATCATTTCCCGTGTGTCCCCTCTTGCTCTGTACGGGTAGTTCCCTAAACTCTGTAGAGTCCCTCATGATCAGCACTGGCATCTCATTCTGAAGCTTTACTATTGTGGCAGAATTTACAGACAGGTGCAGCCTTGCCAGAGGGGGATTTCCAGGGAGCTTTCATCTGCCGCTCTCCTTTTATCACTGCCCAGTAGCTCTGACTGATCTGCCTGCTAGCAGAAGGCATGGACACATGGTCCTGCATACATGCATGTCAAGCATAAATTTAACCCTTTCCTTGGACTCTCCATCCTTGCTATCAGGTATTAGGCGGCTGCAGTTCTGCTGTCATTTCTGTCCTGGTATGGACCGTAGCTTCACTTTGCTATGTGTTGTGGTACCTCACAGTTTTCCCCCAGTGAACTTGTTTTCTTACAGCCCACTACAGCTCCTGCTGAGCCAATGGTCAGGTTTCCTTTGGTCAAGGCAGAGTTCATCCCTTCTGTTGAGTCTCCCTCTTTCTCAGCTTGCTCCCCAGCTATGCCTTCCACCATCTCTCATCAAGCGAATGGGCAAGTTCTCACCATTGAACCAGAAATACTTCAAATAAAGCAACACGAGGAAGCTTCAGACTTCCCTTCTTAGATTACAGCAGAGATGAGCAGAGCAAGCCCTGTCCCTCCCTGGGGGACCAGAGCGACCCAGTTGTCAGCCTGACCGAATGTTCTCAGACAGCCTCGTGTTTGTGTGCTTCAGGGGGAGTGTTTTCTCATGGCTACCGGCACTAACTCTGTGCTGATCTCCTCTCTAGGTGCTGGCACTCTGCTTTGTTCTCATCCTGGGATCCGTGATGCCCTGTCTCCCGGAGTTCTCTTCAGCATCACAGACAGTGAAAGCAACACCAGCACCAGACATTTACACAACTAGTAAGAGTGAGTCTAACATGGTTCCTCCGTTTCACCCTGTCAAACCATTTCCAGCTCTTCTGTCGACACTCCCGGTTCAGGCGTAGCATCCTCCCCTCGGTGCCTACCCCACACGCTGGGGCTCTGGCAAGGCGAGATTCCCGGTCTGTCTGTGGTAGAAACACTGATAACAGCACCTGGTGTGGGCCTGTTGTCATTCTCTGCTAACCATTGTCCCAAAACATGACAAGTGTCAAGGGAAGGAACATGAGGGAAAAGTCCCAGGGCAGATTGATAGTCTTCTGCTGTGTGTCCGGGGGGGGCATTTGCCTCCTGAAGCTGAGGGGAGGTGGGTATCCTGCAGAGCAGGCCTCCTGCACAGTTACACGTGGACCAGGGTGTCTTAGCTGGGTGAACGTGTCCTGAAACCACCACCCTGACCCACACCCACTGCAAGAGACCTTGTCCACATTGTTTAACCAACGCTCTCCTTTTTTTCCAGTTCAGTCACGGAGCCTCCTTTTCTACGATGAGGGTGCTGGCTCCTTAGAAGAGAGCTATAGCTCCTTCCTAACCATGGACCATCCTGAGGGGTGGGAGGCTGAAAAAGGGCAATCTGAGGAGGGAAGGCCTCATCTGGCCAGGACACATGAGACGGCCAAATATCTGAGCAAATCCCAGCTGGAGGGTCCTGACCAGAACCAAACTGACCCAACTCTCGCTCACCTCAAAGAGCAATTCCATGAGAGGTAAGCAGGTGGGGGCCACCCTTCAAGCCCCAAAGCACAGCATGGTGTCTGGGAGCGAGCAGCAGGCATGTCCCCTCTGCTGCAAGCTAAGGACAGCTGACCTGCCCGGGACAGGCAATTAGCTAAAGAGCAGTGGCTGGAGGAGGCCAGTGCTGGCAGGGAGCATAGGACCAAGTTTATTTGCTAGAGCAAAAGTTTGGGACTCCATAAATCAAGGGCCCACTGGCACAAAGCTGAGGAGGACTGGGTGATTCAGGTGGTCCCAGGCTTGCTGGTCATGCAGTGCCCTGGGGAAGGGCTCCATCCTGGTCAGAGCAAACCAGCTAGGCACACAGAGAGGTGAATTTGCATAGGAGGCTGCAATGAACCTTGACTGATGCCTTGTCTTTTCTTTTTCCCAGGGAGACAAGCTCCAGTGAGACAGCTGAATACTTGTAGCAGCTGCTGGACCTCAAGGCCTCATCTGTCTGATTGCAGGATTCCCTCCTCACCGAGCAACTGAGGGGACTTGGCAGGAGAGGACGCTGCATTCAGAC
>NW_009606006.1:0-314 GCF_000690535.1 Cariama cristata | reverse complement strand
GAAACCGGCCACATTGGCCAATGCTCCAGTGCCTGCTTGTTGCTCCCTGAGGGAAGAGTCAAGATTTCTTCCCTCATCCCAGCCCTAAAGGTGGGGAACAGGCTGTCCCCTTACCTGAACACAGCACTCCAGCATCGTAACGGTGATCACAGTTATGCTTACCCCAACCTTTATGTGAGCACTCAGACAGGGCAGATTCGGTGCCACGACAGCCAACATCAGCTATCCAAATGGGGCCATAGCCTTCACCAAAGTTGCCATACAGAGGAGCTCCAACAGCAAATCCACAGCCCAGCTGCTTACAAACCACTGCA
>NW_009606005.1:0-856 GCF_000690535.1 Cariama cristata | reverse complement strand
TGTAAGGACTTGAGGGGGATTCAGACCAGCCTTTGGCCGAAATCAGTGTGCATATTGTGGAGAGCAAGGACACTGGAAAAAGGAATGCCCCAAACTAAGGAGAACTAAGCCTACAATGTTAGAAGAGGTCGAATGATGGGGACCTGGGGAATCCTCCCTAGCGGATACACTGGTTAAAATAAAGCTAGGGAGACAGAATAAAGAGGTCGAATTTTTAGTGGATACGAGTGCCTCATATTCTGTCTTAAACCAAGAATTAATACCCATAGACAGAGATTCTGTGACTGTAGTGGGAGCTACTGGCCAACAAGAGAAAGCATTTTTCTTACAGCCACTTAAATATAAATTGGGAAAACAAACTGGGATACACAGAGTTTTGTTCATCCCAGAATCTCTGAAGTCACTCCTAGGATGTGACTTGCTGGAACGATTGGGTGCTGAGATAATTTTTGAAAAAGGAAAAATGGAATTTAAAATTAAAGAAAACCAGTTAATTGAAATTTTAAGTTTGGCAATAATATAAACCAAAGAGAAAAATCAAGTACCCCAAGAGATTTTAGATCAGGTATAGCCGGGGGTATGGGCCTCAGAAACTCCAGGGAAGGCGAAAAATGTAGCACCGATAGAGATTAAATTAAAACCGGGAGCAAGTCCAGTTTGAGTTAAGCAGTACCCCTTAAAATCAGAAGATCAAAGAGGATATAGTAGAGGAAATAATAGATAAATTTTTACAATTTGTTTTACTTATGGAATGTCAATCGGAATACAGCACCCCCATTTTGCCTATAAAGAAATCTGATGGTAAGAGTTATTGATTAGTGCAAGATCAATAAACAAAATAGTGAAGGATTTGCAT
>NW_009606004.1:1997-3133 GCF_000690535.1 Cariama cristata | reverse complement strand
GGGGTAAAGCTGCATGTGTGTGTCCCTCCAGAATGCGGAGGGCCGCTGACCGCCTTGGAGGGGCACTTCTCCACCCCAAGCCATCCCCAGCCATACCCGCACCAGCAGGTGAGAGAAGGGATGCCGGTGGGATGGAGGTGGGAGCAGGGTGAGGGTGACGATGGGCAGGGAGGGAGGAAACCCGCCACCCACTGGGGAGAGCTGACGGTGCCCCTGCCTGGCTTCACGGGTGTCGCTGGCTGCCCCTGCCCTGCAGCTATGCCTCTGGCAGATCTCAGTGCCCGTGGGCCACGTCATCGACCTGCACTTCCACAACTTCAGCCTGGAGTCGCATGAGGACTGCAGCTTCGACTTTGTGGAGGTGCATGACAGCACAGGCACAGGGGCTGCCAGCCTCATGGGCAGGTACAGGCACACCTCTGATATTACCAGCCCTGCTGCACCAGCCTGGGTGCACTGGGCTCCCATGGCTCAGCTGGGAAAACTGGGCAGGCTGGTGAGGAGGATCCACCAGAGGACAGGGTTTGGGGAGGTGCTGGTTGGCCCCGCTGCCCACCCTGACCCCAACCCTCACCCCATGACCCTGGCAGGTTCTGCGGCCACCAGCTGCCACCCACCCTGACCTCCTCACGCCATGTCATGACCATCCTCTTCGTGGCGGATGAGGGAGTAGCAGATGACGGGTTCTTCGCCACCTACCAAGCCCGCAATGCCACAGAGAGTAGGTAGCCAAGCAGGGGTGCAGGCTGCCCAGAGGGGCTGTGCAGTCACCGTCCTTGGGGGTCTTCAAGGCTAGACTGGATAAAGCCCTGGAAAAAAACTGCTCTCACTCCATAGCTGACCCTGCTTGGAGCAGGAGGTTGGGCTACAGGCCCCTGGGGTCCTTTCTCACCGGAATTACCCTATAACCCTGTTGATCCTAGCCATGGGAATGTAGGCTGGAAGGGCTCACCTGCACACAGGCACAATCCCTCACCTGAGGGCTGTCCCCAAATAACCCAGGGGAATTTGGAATCTCCCCAAGCTGGGCCAGCGATACTCACCTATTGGCCATGGCTGTCAGGCGGCAGTGCTCTGCAGCCACTCACCTGGATGACACCTGGCCAATGACCAAGAGGACCAGAGACAGGGGTGGT
>NW_009606004.1:0-1927 GCF_000690535.1 Cariama cristata | reverse complement strand
ACGACCAGCCTGCTCTCCGCCTGTGCCCATGCCCGAGCCCATGCCCTGCTGTGCTGGCCCCTCTCATCTTACAGAGACCTGCAGCCCCACAGAGTTCTCCTGCGGAAACGGCGAGTGCCGGGCGCTGGAGTCTTTGCATGACTGCCCCGACGGCACCGACGAGCTGAACTGCACTGGGGTCTCCTACCCAGCCTTTGGTGAGTGCCACCCCTGGGTGCTCCACTCAGTACTCAGCCCCCCCTGAGCCCACCTGGCCCAGGAGACACACTGGCAGCTGCCCCATGGCTAACATCTGCCTGAGGCACACCTGGTGGGCATCACTACCGGTATAAGAAGTGAAGCACCTCGCCCTGTGGCAGGGTCTGTCTGTGAGCCTGTGGAAGTGGAGATGTGCCTGGGGCTGGGCTACAATGCCACCTCCTTCCCCAACATCTGGCTGGCCATCCCAGACCAGGAGGGAGCCGCTGAGGTGCTGCAGGACTACCAGGTGAGCTGCCCAGGGGCTGCCTGCGGGGCTGCTCGCTCCTCACCACACCATGCCATGCTCACCGCCACTCTCCCGCAGATGCTGATGGAGCTCGCCTGCTACCAGCACCTCCGTCTCCTCATCTGCAGCCTCTTCGTGCCCAAGTGCACCCCAGATGGGGGTGTCCTGCAGCCCTGCCGAGCTGTGTGCCTGGCTGCCGAGCTGCGGTGCCAGCAGTCCCTCAGCCTCCTCGGCATCCTCTGGCCCATCAACTGCAACATCCTGCCCGACTCCAATGACCCCGTAGAGTGCTTCCAGCCCTGACCTAGCAAAAGAGGAGCAGGGGCTGAAGCAGCCTGCCCGGAGCCGCCCCACCACCCCAAATGTCCCTCCCATCCTCCTGCTGTTGCAAATACCCAGCTGCTGGGATGGCCCTCATCAGCAGAACCCCATTGCCTGGCTCCTCGCCTGCCCTGGGGTCAGCCCCTCTGCTCAACGCTCACTGCCTGGATGCTATGGGCTTGCCCACAGGACCAATTTCCCTAGAGAGCAGATGCCCCTTTGCAGCCTTGCTACAGGGAAAGGCTTGTGCTGGAGGGGCTGTGCCCACAGTTTGGAACTGTGCCGGGGACACCATGCAAAGTCCCCCTGCCAAGCAGGAGGACAGTGCTTCTCCATCCTCAGCCAACCCCAGGTGTACTGGCCAGAGCTGTGCATGGCTCCCAGCCCACTTCTCTCTTTCAGCCTCTCCAGGCTGTGCACGGCCTCTTTCCTGCAGCCCTCAGGCAGCTGCTAACCTAGCAGGGGAAGGGTTAATGCTCCCCAAACGGAGCAAGGCTGGGCCAAGGTGAGCAGGCAGAAGAAGAGCCCAGGGCTGCCCATGACCTGCAGCCCCAAAGCCAGCAGAATAAACAGTGTGAGCAGCTGACAAACCCGATGGAGCAGGTGGCTCATTTGGGGAGGGTCTGTGTGTGTGTCCTGCCAGATCCCAGGGGAAAGTGAGGCACGGGCGGAGGAAGGGAAGTCAGGGCTGGGGCGGGGAGTCTGAGCTGGAATGGAGGGGCATAGGGGAGACCGCCTGTCTGCAGAGGGGAACGGGCTGCTGGCTGTGCCCTCAATGGGCTTGGGGGCTTGCAGGGCCCCAGGGAGAGCGATGGGTCCCAGAGGGGACCAGGCTGGTCCCCATGGTGCAGGGAGGGGATCGCGCCCTAGCAAGGGCTGTGGCCCTGCTGGCTGAGCTGGCCGTGCTGGCTTCAGGCCACCCTGATGGCCACAGGCCTGGCAACACCCTGTGGCCACAAACCGCCTCCCAGCTGGCCAAAAACAACAGCCCCTTCACACCTTGGGAGAGAGGAGCCAGGCGGCTCCCTGCCAGCACCCAGCCTGGCCCTGGGCGTCCCGGGCAAGAGGGCTGAGCCAGCACTGTCACCCACACCACCGCGGGCACTGGCACCCGGAGGA
>NW_009606003.1:7519-9762 GCF_000690535.1 Cariama cristata | reverse complement strand
GTCCGGGGGCGGGAGGGAGGGCTGCGCTGGAAGATAATGGTAATTGATTGAATCAAAGTCGCAGAGCAGCCTTGTTTTTCCTCGCAATTAATTTTTTTTCTAATTTTCAGACCGAAGTATCCAAAGAGCTCAGGTTGCACCGAGCATATGCTGCACTAAAAGATAATAAGCACATGCCCTCTTCAGCTTTTTGGGGGAAATTCAGGCCAAGAAAAGGCACAATTAAATAAAACGCACCCCCCTTAAAGTTACAAGCGCACGGCTGCAAGCTCAGTCGAGCGTGCTTTTAAAGACAAGGAAAATCAATGGCTTTGTCAGGTCACCCGGCTGCGTGCTTGCTGGCTACGGGGGACAAGAAGTCAGTTTTGCCCACAAAGCCGGCGGATAGTGACACCAGAGAAGGGGATCGTCTGGGGACTCCGGTGCGTGGCATAGGCACGTTGGGCATTTCTGCAGCTCTTCTTCCTCTCCTGATCCCCATACCCCATAGCACAACCTCATACCCGCTAGCGCAGGACAATACGTAGAGGAAGACAGAGATTTGTGCCGTCGGTGTTTTCAATCAGTTACTTTCCACATTTGTATTAGCCAGTTTGGATCTTTTTCAGTAGCAACTTGTCAACCAGAATTTATTTTTTTTTTCCACTTTTTAAGGGGATTCCCCCAATATAGTGTTCAGGAGCAGTAGTAGTTTGTGTGCTTTAAGTAAATAAAGCCTTTTATACTTTTTAGTCTTTGGCAATTCCATCCGCAAGCAGTAAAATCTTATGTCAGCACAGCATGTAGAGTGCAGGATACCGAATAACTAGTAAACCATTTAAAAAAAGTCTTCTGCTTGATCAGACATGGTGCTTAATGTATAGTGCTGTATCCTGCCTAGTAGGTAATTAGTACTGAGGGGGGAAAACCTTCCCTGTGGACCATGACACCATAGACCTAAACTGGCATTTTTTCACACGTTCGATTTTTCTTTCTTTAGCGGATGGCATTTCTTTGCCTGTTTTAAAATCATTCTCTTAAGAATTAACAAACTGCTTTGAGGGTATTGTATATCTTAAATGAACCTTGCAAGCGCTAACAGCCTATTCTTTTTCCCATATAGACACTGTGTAGGTTGGGCAGGCAAGCACTATTGTAGTGCCAGAGGATGAGAAATCAAATGTTGGGTAGGAAAAAAAAACCCTAACCCAGGAAATAAATATTAACCAGGGATTACCGCAACCCACTTTTGCTGTGATTTTGTTGGTTCCCATCCTGGAACAAGTGCATGTGTGGATGTGCTGGTGAAATGAATGGGCCTTATTGAGGTAAGACACCGTGGTTTATTTTATCGTGAAGATGCTGAGGTTTTCACTGGAGCTCTGTCATGTTTTCCCCAGAGCAGCAACAGAATATTTCTTTGTGTGTAGGCTGAAGTTCATGGGATTTTTCTCAACTACTGAAATGGTGGAGCATTTGCTGGCTGTTTGGGCAGGTGAAGGGTATCCTGAAGCCCTGAGCGTTGTCACTGTGAATCACAGCCGATATCCTATCAAATAGACTAATGGGTCTCCTCTGCTGAAAGAGCTGGTAATCTGCCTTGTCACAACCACTGGTTATGAAAGGAGCAAGTCAGCTGTGAAGAAAGATGACTTTCTGGAAGGCACCATGTAAAAACTTTGGCCTCATGCCAACACAGCCATTGCTGATCACCTTAGGCAGGGACGTGGTTCCAATTACAGGGTCCTTATGTGGAAGGAAGATTGTTTTGCTTTCTCCTTGTAGGCTGGAGAGCCTACTGGGTTACTGCTGCTGACCTCCCCTCTTTGACCTTCTAGGTTCCACTATAATTAAGCCCGCAAATGTAATGAGGTCTGGTCTTTTTGGCCACTGTGATATGACTGACAGAGTGACACTGGCCGCCTCTGCCTTAAAGATGAACTGCCCCATGGCAGTCAGATGTCTTACTGGAGCAGTGCTTGGGAGCACCCATTTCATCCTCCTTCGTCCTTTCCAAGTCTGACCGGTGCTCTCAGCCTGTTGGCCTCAGAAGTGCTGACAGCAAGGTGGAAAACAAGTGCCAAAGCGAAAAGCTCTGCAAGGTCGTTTGGATAGAGGAAAGTGAGTAAAATTCATGGAGATAACATGCACCCACACACTGCCTGCTCACCTTCGTGCTCCTCCAAGCTAAGGCAGGTTGCTGACAGCGAGGCTGCTGCTGCCAGGGCCGTGCCGCGGGAGAGCGAGCTGTGGCCACTGGTGCT
>NW_009606003.1:7199-7465 GCF_000690535.1 Cariama cristata | reverse complement strand
TACTGGAAACAGATTTAAAAAATGTCTCCTGTGCTAAGATGCAATGCTGAATTTCAGGGTCAGTCTGTAGGACACTGAGAGCTGGCAGTGGCAGGCCTCTCATGAACAGATCTCCTGAAATTAAAGGGGAGAGGTTTTAACTTAAAACTGAACCAAAAAGCTCCCGCTGGCCGCACGTCCGAGGTCAAGGCGTGGTGGTGACTAGGTTTTCCTGTGCTGCCTCTCCTCCAGTGTGGGTGGCTGGGTGTGTGAGGCACAGGGTCGTG
>NW_009606003.1:6801-7071 GCF_000690535.1 Cariama cristata | reverse complement strand
GGGGTCCGCCACGGGCAGGTGAGTGGTGTGGGGAGGGAGGTGGTGGGGGCACAGGCCCGGGGCCCTGAGCAACAGGCTGCGGGGGAGAGCGAGGCGCCAGTGGGGGTATGTGGTGGCTTTGGCGGGAAGCAAGGAGGCGGGCAGGCACTGTGTGGAGGGCACAGCGGGGGACGGTACCTCTGAGGAGGGAGGAAGGCCGCTGTTGCCCGGGCAGCTGGCAGATACTGGGGTGAGCACTGGTGCGAGGGAGTGGCAGGGGGGGGGCCCGCC
>NW_009606003.1:6353-6761 GCF_000690535.1 Cariama cristata | reverse complement strand
GTTGCTGCCTCGGTCTCCGCTCCGCTCGGTGCCGTGGGGCCTGTGCTCGAGGTGACTGCCGGCAGCCTGCCCACCACCAGGCTTGTGTGCCTGAGCTGGGGCTGCCGGAGGCGGAAGGTTTCACTCGACTCAGGAAGCAGCAGGCGGCACCTGCTCTCTGCTTGCGTTTTCCTCCTTCCTGCAAACGGGGCGATTTTCATCGGCCAGGATGGAGACAGAGGAGGAATTACACCGACTAACTTAAAGCATTTGCCCTGCCAACCCTCCTGAGGGGCTGCTCCTTGCCAGCGCCCTGGGGGAATGCAGGCCTGACTTCATGTGTTCAGCTTGTGCAGACATGGGGTGTCCACGCAGCGGTGAGGTTATCCCACCCTGCCAGCCTGGCTGTCCCACGCGGCTGTGGCGGGG
>NW_009606003.1:0-6322 GCF_000690535.1 Cariama cristata | reverse complement strand
CTGAAGTCCCCTGAAGCAGAAGCAAACTGTTGCCCACAGGCCACCACTGAAAAACATTTTAAGTAGGGACATCAGTGTGGTGTCTTTCTCATTTGAGCTTCAAGCGGAGTATCAGCTGATGAACAAAGTCTTAAGGTTTGTTTTAAAAGTTACTTTTATCTGGATTCCCATTTCTTTGGCTTTCCCAGAGTGAGCTCAAAAGGCAAGCTGTTGGGTAGGGTAGAACATAAAGGAGGATTTCTCCCTCGAAACAGATGGCTGTATGTTAAGATATCTTAAAGAAGAGAGTAGTTCACTGGGAAACAGACTCGTGTACTTGTTTTGCCACATCCTAGCTTTAAAATGGACAGCAGGAGATAAAGAACATACTAGGGGAAAAGCTGGGTGAATTCCTGTAGCAGTAAAGGTAGGAGAGTAGTAACAGGGTAGCAGCTGCTTGGGACTTGGCAGCGGATGGAGGGGAAATATCAACATGGGAGGGAGAAAAAAAAGGGAAGAATGGAGAGGTAAACACCACCAAAATTATTTCTGTCCCTCTGGTAAGAACTTGGGACATTTATGAGTGAAGCAACTCCCGCGTTTCGTAGGACGTTTCCTTTTCCCCGCTTTGTTACAGGCCTGTGTGGGCTTGCAGCCCAGGCCTCCTTCCATTCCTGGGTATGGGTTGTGCCTTTTACCAGACAAAAGGGTGACTAAGGTATACCATGGTCTTCAGGTGAATGCTCTGAAATTAGGGTTGTTCTTGCCAACTCTCAGAGTTTCACTCAAGCCACAGGCCAGAACATTACGTCTGCCCTCGAGATTAAGGAGGAAATTCACCAAGTTATTTTAAGTTGGTACCGTGGAAGCATGCAGGAATATATCCAAGTTAAACTCAAAGGGAAATGGTCAGATTGGTTGCAGGTTTCATCAGGTTTATAGTTGCATTAGGAACCTCACATGAGTCTTTAAAGATGTTTTAGAATTGAAAAACTTAAAGGTTTTGAACAAAAATCATTATGCAAAAATTATCATTGTGAATATGTATCTCATATCAGTATGAGACTGCAAGTTGAGTAAGGCATCAGTTAATTTATGTTTGAGGTAGCCATGTATACATAAATAGTGTACATAAATACAGTATTCTAGCAGTGTGTATAACAATTAAGCATCAGAGTTATGCTTTGTCTTTTAGTTGTATGCAAGTGTGCAGGAGAGTTGTGAAATTCTTCTTTCCACTCTGTTAGGGCCAGGTTGAAGGAGTGTTGACTAAGCAATAGTGCCTTTCTGAAGGATGTAATCTTATTTTTAATTTCCTAATCTTGGAATATGCATTAAATTCACCTAGGTCTTGTAATTTTGACAAAGTTTCTTTTTTTTTTTCCCTGTGGATCTTCTTTATGTTGGGAACAGTCTCTCAATTGATTGCCAAGCATTCACCCTCTCTTTTATATTGCTTTTATAGCCCCACATTGTCCGTGGTCTTGGATTCACAGAGCTGGCAGACAAAGCAGTTGGCAAGGAGAGCGAATGACTTCAGGGTGGAATAGACTTACATGCTCTGACCATGGAGATGACAGAAAAGTAGAGATGGAAAGAGAGTGAGCACCGTCTTGAAATCAGGAAGGCTGATGGACTGTATGCCAGAGAAAGGTTAGAATACCAGGACTAGAGATAGGGACAGAGAATGTGAGATGAGGTGGTAACTGGCAAGAGGAAGATGAGAAATGTCAAAACAGCGTGAGGAGGGAAGAAGGGGAAAAGACTGATAAAAGGTAGAGTGGGTCCAGAAGCAGCAACTAAGGAGTGAAACACAAAGGCTAAGATTGTTGACTCAGGAGAAGAAATGAGAAGTGTAAGACGAAGTGAGTTACTTCAGCAGAGAATAATATCTTCCACATTTAAAAAATCAGAAACTTAGTAAGGAAGGAATACATCTACTTTATTTTACTTTTCTGTGCTTTTGGCCAGGCAGTTCTGTCAACCACTCAGCACTGCTCTGCTTTCTTTTCCAACATTGACGGCTGCCTCATTACCTCCCTGAGACACCTCCCTGAGTCATAGAAATGGGCTTGGGAAGCAAATGTCCTGCTTCTGGGAAGCAGGGCGAGGTAGTGTCTTCTCTGCCCAGTGATAGATGGGCTTCCAGGAGCCAGTCTGTTAAGAGTAATTTTTTCCAGTAAATTATCCTCAAAAAAAAAAAAAAAGGCGATTATATCTTCTCCAGTATGCCCTCTGACTGTCTTGTGGTAGCATCAAAGTAACTGAGGAACAGTTTATATAGAGGTGACCTCCATACATCCCTTCCAGACTAAATTATTCTGTGATTGCTCCTTCTCACAAAAAAAGAAATCTGTAGCGGGATGTGAAGTTTGAGTTTTGTTTCTGGTGCAGTTTGAAAGGGCTTAATAAGCAGTGTTCTGTTCTAGCAAAGTTATCTAAGCATTAACCAGGTGATTGACTTCCACAGTCAAAATCAGAATTCCACAATCTCACAGCAAATGTTGCTTGAGTTCCCTGGGTAAATAACTCTATTAGCTCTGCAAGACGCCCTTCTCTTGAGTTAGAGTCAGAGACCACTTTAGGACTTCCCTCCCTTTGCAGCAATACCCATGGGTTTCCAGAAAGTGAGACAGGAAAAGGCACACATGTTCCTAGTGACGGCAGCTTGAGCTCATTAGTTTTGATTTTTACATAGGCTGGCATTGTCTCAACAGCCTGCTTTCACATTTATGGCCTTTCCAGACTACTTATCTAGGGGAGAAGCCTGCTTTCCATTCGTGCTTAGCCACCTTCAGTTATGTATGACGTTGAGCTCGGAGCCCAGGCAGAGCACACCACTGCTTGGGCAGCCCCAGCATCTACTGTCAAAATGCAAAGCAAAGACACAAAGCAGAGGTAGCTCTCCCATGCAGATCTTTACTTCTGGCAGTCCTGTTCGGTGATCCTGCTATCTTCCTGAGGTCTTCTGAACAAATGCATCAAAAATAGCTGAACTATTAGAAAATGACTCTCTCCCATGAATGAGCATGTAGGTATTTTTCTGATGAGATAAAAAGATGAGTCTCATTCTGCCCTATCCCTATTAGTTTGCACTCCAGTTAATTCCTTCTTGTTAGTTCATCTTGGAGTGTTTTGGAAGATTACTCAGCATCTATCAGTGCTTTTCATGGGACAGTCTATGGAAAGGACAGAACACTTGCTGAAGAGCCTTTACAGTGTTTCCCCCACTACAATTCCCTACTCAGTGCCGAGGTTTCAAGAGGCTTTGAGTGAGCTGGTTGAGCCTCCTTTTGAACCCATCATGGATTTTTCTTTGCATTTTATTTCCTTTAAAGTTTATTTCCTTCCTTATGGCAGCCACCTTTTGCCAAATGAGTAAGGCACTCCAGTTCTTCCTGGCTTTTGCCCCTTTACCACCTTCCAAAAAGATTGTGGTGGCTGTATGACTGCATCTCAGATTTTCCCCGGAGTGATCTCTGATTTCTTTTCAATCAGTTCATTTAATTGACCGTGTTTATTTCCCTAGCCCTTGTGGCTCCCTGAGTGCAGCTATTCGTCAGAAGCTGGATGTTAAGCATCCTTTTCATGTTTTACCTGGAGACCTTCTTAAACCATCTCATCTGTTCTTAGCATTTGGGGCTGAGCCCAAAAGGGAAGCTCTCTCAATCAAAAGGCTATCTAAGTGGATAATGTGGCACTTTCAGACCTGTAACAAGGAGGCAAATGTCCCAGTCCCACTGCTCCCGTGCTTATCTCACCAGAGCTACAGTAGCTTTGAAGGCTTGCTTGGGCAAGGTTCCCAACGCGGATGTTTGCAAGACAGCTAACTGGAACTTGGTACACGTACCTAACATATTGCTTAGATGTAGAGCCTAGGCTTGATGCCCACTCTGGAAAGCAGCTTTGTAGTCTATATTTGCTTAATTTAGTCCTCAGCTGTCCTCCTGAGAATGGCTGTTCACTGTGTGTTAGTGTCCAAGAGCAGGAAACGATGGAGGCAACTTTCATGAGAAAGAAGATGAACTAACTTGGCACTCACTGGCGTTTGGAGGCTAAATTGCCTCTTAAAAGATCATCCTTACTGCTTGTCTAAGGAGTTTCCAAGCTGTAAATAGGGTGGGAAGAAGGATACCTTTGTGTCCTGTGTTCCCCTTTTCTAGATGTTGTCTTGGTGACATTAGCTGCCGCCTTCAAAGTCTATAAAATTCTGTTTGAATGCTCTTCATGCTCTAGTTTGGCATACAGCATAAATCCAAGCAAACTGACCTGAGACGGGAATACATTTTCCTCTTCAGCGACTTCTGTCTGTGTCCACTGCTAGCATCTATATTAGCAAATACCATTTCTTGGGAACATCCTGGAGCTATTCTTTTCCAAAATCTTTTTAAAAGTGACAAAGCACTATTATTTCCTAGAAAGTTTGGTCAGCTTCTTGCCCATGAATTTTTAAATCATTGTCCTGTTATTTCCTTATGCCACTGATTTTTGTACGGTCTTTTAGAAATAAACATAAGTCAAGAGTAATTAGGGAGAAGCACACCGCGTTTGAAATGTAAATAGAAGGAAGTAAATGCTAGGATGTGTCGGTCCAGTCGCTGGTCAAATATCCAAATTTTAATCTTGACGGCTGAGTTAAATAAAAAGAGATCCTTTTAAATAACTTAACATTCCCTTAATGATTCATGAAAGGTAAACTTGAACATTTGACTTCATTGCAATAATACAGCTAGTTTAATTTTTTGTTATTTTTAAACCCACAGCCAGCATGCTGGAGTAAGTTATTTGCAGTGTATTTTTAAAGTCCATATTGAAATATTAGCCATAACTGTCTGCTGTGTATAAAAGGGGGGGGATATGTTTGAAGTTTAATCATCCTTCTACTTATGCTCAGTCCCAGAGCAATCCTTTTTTCTGCTGCTGAGCTCAAACAGCTAGTAGCCAGGTTTGATCTGCTGCCCCATGGAGCAGTGCCCTATGTGAATTTGAAGTTTTCTCAACCCGGGAGGCCTGCAAATAAAGACTAGCCTCAGGTAGCCAGATCTCTCCTTCCCAAAGCAGCTCCCGGGGCGCTGCCTGGAGCAGTCCTCCTGAAATTGTTTCAGGCAATTGCTATAGACTATCTCCACTACTGCCCCTCTTATCCCTCCTTACCTCTCCTCCTCCTGGCATAAGGGAGGAGTTTTGGAGTCCACGAGTCCTATTTGACTTTAATAAAATGAAAAAAAAAAAAAAAAAACAAACCAAAAAAACCCCCAAAAAAGCAGAGCAGTTTGTAAGGAACTGGCACAGACTGTGGAAACAGGAGCCACAGCGAGACAAAACCCAGTGGCCTTCAAAACTTTTTTCCCTTCTTTTTCACCACATGACTTGGAGGATGTGGACAGTAATTAAAGGACCCCCTAGCTCCTCATTTTCTGTGCTTGGTCCTTTGATCTGGTTCGTGTCGGGTAGCTATTTTCATTGTCCCTGTCTTTTCTTTTATTCTCACCCAGCCCCTTTGATGTGAGCAATGATGATCTTTAATTCCAAAATAGGAGATGGGCAGGATAGCACTACTGGCCTTACATAATGCATCTTTCACATCTTATTTTTAAACTTGAGCATAATAGGTGTAAGTCGAAGCCTGGGGAGCATTAACCCTTTCCACGCAGGGGAACTGCAGAGGAGGTTAAGAGCCTATCGCTTTTGGTAACGTCAGTCAGGTTAATCTTCTGTGGATGCCTACAGATGCATTTGCGAAAAAGATTATTATTATTATTTTCCTGCAAATATGATGGATCTCTAAATATAGTCTGGAGGGAGTTTGTCCTAATTGTTCCCATGTGGGAAAAATGTGCTGAGAAAGAACAGTAAAGCTAATGCAGTTATTCTGACTGGCTTCACTTGGCAGCACAGTGGGAGTGAAGCATACTGTTTATTAGTGTATGTTAATAAACTATAAGGGACAAGCTGCAGGTGGCGGTTTATAAACTGTTCGCTCAGGTAGGATAGATGACAATATGGAGGTTATTAGTAACATTAGGAGGAGAGAAGGGCTGGAGGTTCTTATTGTTGTCTGGAAATCACGTTAGGTCTCCGTGCGCTGCCTCTTCAAACGGAGTAGCTGTGCTCAGCCTCACCCAGCCACGGTGAGCGGCACCGGCGGCACCCCTGCCCCGGGTCACTGAGGTTGGGGCACCCTCGTGCCAGGCCCTCCGAGGGGGCACGAGTGGGAACGCCGTGGTGCATCGCTCATCGCTACAGGGAACCCCTTGGCCACCCGCCTGGGGGGCACACCCCTGCTTGGCTGCCCCGGGGTGGCACATGCCGCACCCTGCTTTTCGGGGTGGCACACACAGCA
>NW_009606002.1:769-4067 GCF_000690535.1 Cariama cristata | reverse complement strand
CTGCCTGCCCTGCCTGCAGCCCGGGCTCTGTCCTCCCAGCGCCTGAAGAAGGGGCACATGGGGGGAAAACAAAACTTTAAACTACTCTCATGCTCCACCGGTTTGGTTGTCCGGGGCTGATCCCATTTAAGCTCGGCTTCCCGCAGCATCTCCAGGTGCTGGGAGTGAGCGCGAGGGGACTGGGTGCTGCCAACCTGCCCACAGCACCGAGCAGGATCAGACCCAGGCCGCAGCCCCCAGCTTGGCCGGAGGGGCCCATGTGTGGAGGCTGGCCTCAGGGGGCAGAAAGCATCTGTCTTGTAATTCAAAAAAGAAAAAAATCAAGCTGTGCACGCTGTGGCCGACAAAAGGAGCAAAACCTCCCCTACCACCCCGGCGTGGCCCGGCGTGGTTTGTGTGGAGCCCGGCCGTGCTGGGGCAGGGGACGCTTTGCCATTCAGACATCGTTAGAGCAGGCTGCAGCGATTCAGAAGTCAGCAGGCTTTCCAAAGTAAATGAGGGAAAAAACTGCTGTTGATTTAGAAAGTTGTTTTGTGCTAAGAGCCAGGAAGTGGCAGTTTTCTGCCAACGACACTTTTATCACAAGCCTGCCATTTATTTCAGCATACTGCAACTTGGAGACATGCTTGAGGCCCAGGTGCATCACGACATCCCGACAGGGCGGTACTCCCCGCTGCTCGCAGACCTGTACCAGGGGCTGAGCCTGCTCCTGCCCCCTCCGACCCTCTGAAGCTTGGCTGTTGGTTACCAACTACCCCAAATACGGTCAGGGGCATGGCGCCCACCCGGGCAGGGAGTGTGCCCACCCTCTGGTCGTGCTGTCCCATCCTCAGCTCGTTGAAAGGAGAAATTGCCATAGGGTGCTGAGCTGTGCGGGAGGCTGGACGGAGCGGAGCCTGGGACATGACACCGGCAGCTTCCCGAGGGATACTTTTCTTTTCCAGAGAGCCAGAGTAAAACCACACATAGGAAAAGTCAAACGTCATTAGCTGGGATCGTACCCTCAGGGCTGAGATAGAAAGGTAGTGGCGAAGGCCTTTGTCCTTCAAGAACTGGGATTCCTGAGTCTTCATACATGAAAGTGTGTCCCCAAAGGGGAGTTTCAGACTAAACGTCCCCGTTAGTGCAGTCCTGGAGCTTAGATGCCCCCTCGCCACCCCAGGGCCAGGTCACATTCCCCAGGGGTTGAGTGCCACAAGGTGACTGCTCCCAGTTTCGGGAAGAGGGGACAAGGGCTTTCTCTGCTGTTCCCAAACGGGGAACTTTCCACCAGCCCTAGGGAAGCAGAGTGAGGTATTCTCTCTCTCGTTTGAGAAGGCCATTACTGCTCCACGCCCATGTTAATCACAGCATCGCTGCGCAAGACCTCGGAAGCGCTGTGCCCTTTGTGAAGGATGCTCTCCTCGCACAACGCGTCGGCAGAGCCCAGCACGGGGAAGTGCCAGGAGAAGGGCTTTTCCCCGGGGCTGAGAGCAGAGGCACCTGGCAGGGGCTGCGGGCACCGGCTTCCACGGCAGCAGAAGGGAGAAAGCCTCCGGTGTGCTGGGGATAACGTGATCTGACCAGAAAGGGAAGGGACAGAGAAGGTGTGTCCGAGTGACAGGGGAGTGCCAAAATTAAAAGCGCTTATATATTCCTCGCATAGTGAGAGCATAACCCTGCCTTCACACAAGACACGCTGAACACCGCAATTCGGGACTGGAGCAAAACAAGGTGGGTGTAAAAAGGCTAAGAAAGGAATCGTGATGTTTTGGTAAAATGTAAATTAGAGCTCTAGAGGCGTGCTCAGCAAACAGCGATCCGGATGCGAAAGCAAATATGTTAGGATGGAAGCAGGGTAACGAAACAGTCTTCTAATAACCCCAGCAGTTCACAGGAGGAGTGCTCTGGCACTGCGGTCTGATCAAATGTGTCAGTAAGAAGAAGTCACATTAAAATCATGAAGTGTTTTATTTTTGGAAAGATGATGTATTTCTCCTCTTGAGCTTAACGGTGTCCTAATCCCACTAAAAGAATGATGGTCTTATAATGTGAGCTCCTAAATAATGTATCACAGGTCAATTTAGAAATACACTAGAAAGCATCGTTTAGCACTGAAGGTTTTCTATTCCCTTTAGGTGTGGTAATGCATTAGTTGGATCCCAGCTTCTTAGGTACTGCAAGTGTCTGGGTGTCTCTGCCCACCACACCCAGGCTACTCAGCATCAGTCGGGTTTGTTGTCTGGAACGGGCCGGTGTCGTGCAAAGCTGGCTGGTCTATCTCTGTGCAATGTGTGATTTGTGAGAACAACAAACGTGTGTTTTGCAAGTGCCACTTGTACTCCCGTACCTCACAGGAATACCAGGAGCAGGTCAGGTCACATGTGGGGCAGTTTAAGGAAGCGCGTACCTCACAGGAATACCAGGAGCAGGTCGGGTCGCATGTGGGGCAGTTTAAGGAAGCATCACCTCTTCCCCAAAGGGTGGACAGGGAACAACAAAATCTTTCACTGGAGCTGGTCTCACCCCGACCCAGATTTTAGCTGTGTTTAGCAAACACGGGATCTCCTTCTAGATCCGCTGCAGTTAGATATCACAGGTTTAGGTATCGTGGTACCGGAGAGCTGGGTACAATCCCCACGAGGAGCCACCTCGGTAAAGTGCCTTTGAGTGGGCTCAGCGCAGGTAGGGATGTTGAAAGCCCCTAACAAAACTCTTTCCAAACAGAGGTAATTGCTGTGAAATGTGTTTTAAGAGATTCACCCCCTATATGGGAACCACAAAGACGTGCAGTGCCCATGGATGAGTTCTCACTGGCCTTGGCTGTTTCCCCTCCCCGAGCAGCCCCGAGACGCCTCGTGTTTCCCCATCGCTGCCGACGTCCCCTCGCCGCGTGTGGACCCGCTGCGAGGGACAGGGGCTGGGCAGAGCCAGCTCAGCGGAGGCGAGGAGGGTCTGCGGGATGGGTCGCAGCAGGGGTGAGTTTGTCACCGGCACAGCCCTGCCAACCGTCCCCATCCTGCAGGCGAGCATCAGCTCTGCCGCTCGGCTGCTGGGCACTGCCGGGGTTTGTGCTGGGCAGAGCAGCCCGGCTCCTGCAGACCCAGGGTTAGCCAAGCACCGGCATGGATATTCAGCAATACGTACGAAGAACAAGAAGGGGATGATTGCAAATAATAGTTTGCTTTTCTGCAAAGCAGCCTTTCTCTTCCTCTGCAGATCCACCAAAGGACGGATCCCGGAGCTGCAGGCATCTCCATGGTGACTGCTTGGCGCAGGCTCCCGCCGGGTGTCTGGGCGGCGCCGGCAGGCGGGGGGG
>NW_009606002.1:0-738 GCF_000690535.1 Cariama cristata | reverse complement strand
CAGGAGCGGGAGGGAGGACTCGGAAGGACGACGGGGTTACATTCGGCAATGGGCTGCCATGCAGAGCCCCTTCAGGGCCAGCACTGGGCAGAGATGCAGCGTCAGCACCCAGGAGGGCTCAGCGCAAGCCGAGGTGTGTGAGGGCAGAGGTGGCTTTGGCGCTGGTGTTGCACGGCTCATGGTGATGGGTAACGCACCCAGTGCTGCCCTGCCCTACGGCTGACCATGGCCACGGCCCCCCCGGTACGCTCAGGTGCTGTTAGCAATAGCTGCAGGTTCATTAAGGCCTATTTTTAAGTTGGTGATATTGTCTCTGCACTGGCTAAATATATGTCTTGTACCGTGTGGTGAGTAATGTTTGGCAAAGAGCCACAGCAAAGCAGCATGTGGACAGGCTTTGAGAAAGCTGCAAATGTGGTGCGGTGGGGTGGAAGAAGATGAGATAAAAAACACCGAACACCCAAACTGTTGCTTGTCACATCCTGGAAAGACATGTGACAGAAAGGGCAGTGCTCACGGGTAAGCCGGCAACACGGCGCAGCGGTGATGGGGGAGATGCGCTCGGCACCCCATGCAGGAGCGGGTCTGGCGGGACGCCTGTCTCCACGTGGGCAGCGCAAGGACCATGCGGGGAGATGCTGGTGCAGGCAGGTCCACAAGACCCTTTGCATTTGCAAGGAGGTCCCAGGTCCCGGTCTCAGGTCTGGGGGTTCGGCATAGCGCTGCCGGCTGCGTGGC
>NW_009606001.1:0-1075 GCF_000690535.1 Cariama cristata | reverse complement strand
GGCCAAGAGGCTCCGGCTGGAGGCTTTGTGCTTTCCAGGATTCCCGGATTTCTCTGGAACAACTTTAGACTCGCTGGTGCCCCTCCGCTCACCTTCTCCCCACTCTGGGTTTGGAGCGCCTCCAGTTTCCCTTCTTGGCGCAACTGCAAGGAAAAGAGGATGGAGAATAAATGAAAGGAAGGCTCAGCAACGCCGTGTGCCGGGCAGCCTGCCTGCACACCACCGGGGGAAAGGCGGCTCGGCAGAGGGCCGGGGGGTTCTCGTCATCGCAAGCCCTTTGGCACTCTGCAAAGGAACTTCATAACACGCCGGGCTCATCGCGGGACCGTATTTCTATGGTAATCGGCAGATCTCACCCCACAAAACCACGAACGCGAGAGTGAAGGGAGACAGGGACCATCCCAAAGAGCGAGCAACCAACCCTTTTAAACCAAGATCTCCACTCCTTCTTTAAGTTCTCCCGATTTCAAGGTGTGGACAAGCTAAAAACGCCCTAGCTGGGCTGGGAGCAGCCCCTTCGTGCCGACTCACCTTCTTCTCCTCCTCAAACATCTTCTTGTTCTCCGGCGACGCGTAGACGGCCAGGCCCTGCGGCAGGAGCTTGTTACGACCCACGCATTTCTTCACGCTGACCACGTCTCCCCGGCTCCCCAAATCTGCGAGGAGAGGGGCGAGAGGTGACGTTAGTGAGGCACGTGCTAGAGAAGCGCCAGCCTCGCAGCCCCCAGGGGGGATTTGAGGTCCCATCTGAAGGAAGTTTAAAAAAAATAAAAACCAAAATGCCACAAAATTATTGGTTTCAGGGCTCCGCAACCCTAAATCATCCCGCAGCCTGAGGGATGAATCCGTGCCGCCACCGGATCATGGGAAACGGGACCTAACGGGGGGAATCCCGTCTCTCCCCTACACGGACAAGGGCAAAACGGGACAGAAGCCAAGTTAACTCTTGCGACTGGTGCCCAGCCACCTCTGCCGCAGGAAGGCAAACGCCCGTGACGAGGAACGTACCCTCCACCGACTGCGTGAGGATCAGCTCCAAATTCTCCTTGGGCAGGTGCTTGGTGTCCTCCACCAG
>NW_009606000.1:0-1896 GCF_000690535.1 Cariama cristata | reverse complement strand
GCCAACACCCTGCTCCTGCTGCAGTCCCTCCACCCTCGCCAGCCTTCCTCCCCCTGCTCTCACGGACCCGAGAGCGGAGCCGGCTGAGCTCTGCCGGTGCAGCCAGCCAGAGCCTGGGCAGTAACAGGCCCCTCCGCCCACCCTGTCCTGCAGCCCCATGGCCAGGAGCACTGAGATGGCGTCTCTGGAAGAGAGCTTCCGCAAATTCGCCATCTACGGCGACACCAAGGCTACGGGGCAAGAGATGAACGGGAAGAACTGGGCCAAGCTGTGCAAAGACTGCAAAGTCACTGATGGCAAAAGCGTCACCAGTACCGACGTGGACATTGTCTTCTCCAAGGTGAAGTAAGTGACTTGGCTATTTGGGGTCTCCAGTCACCCAAAGAGGTGGGGATGCCCTTGCGGTGCAGGCAGGGTGGTGGTGCCTGGGTGCGGTGGGCCCCGGCGAGGGGTGGTACCCCAGCTGTGTGCCCAGGCTGTCTGTTCCCTTGTTGCGTTCGGCATGGAGCAGCGAGTGCTGCCCTGTGGCATCCCGTCTTCAGGGAGTTTGTGTGGCTGCTTTTGCAAGACCTAATAATAAATTAATCCAAATCTGGGGGATGGGAAGCTCAGATTTTGATGTAGAGGCTGTGCCCCTGCTCCCACTCCCAGGCATTGGGGTCGGGCTGACTGGTTCTGCCAGGTTCTCATCTAGCAAGAAGGTGCCACAGGGAGCAGAGGAGGGTGCTCAGGGGTGTCTCTTGCGATGTGGCATGGCCCAGCCCACACCTGAGCTTAAGGAGGACTCTGGTCCTTGGAGGTCACAGGGGCAGCTGAAGAGCTAAAGGCACCTTGGGGCTGCTTTTGGGATCCTTGAGGACTTGGTGACACCAGATGCTCCACACCAGGGTGCAGGAGCGAGGATGGGTGGAGAACCTGCTCCCTTCATGCCCTTGGTCTGGGCATCCCCTTGTTCCCTGGTGGGACCGGGAGGTTCTGAGCACTGGGAGGTTTTCAGCGTGTAGGAGGGTGGGTTGCCGTGCTGCTCCGGAGACGAGAGCCAGGCACTCGTGGGAGAGATGCTCTGTGCACGTCCTTCCAAATTTGACCAGAGAAGGGCTGATGCCTGCCAAGGGAGAGAGGGTGCTGGGAATTCCAGGCAGGCCGAGAGCAGTGAGGATGGATGTGTGTCTCCTCCTGCTACCAGCACCCAAATCCCAGGGCAGTTCCATGCAGGGGTGAGGTTTTTCGGCACCAGGGACTTTAACAGCATGTGGCTGAAAATCTCCTGGAGCTCAGCACCGGCTATGCCCAGCCCGAACCATTCAGCCAGGATTACCCTGGCCCTAGCTGCATTTCAGAGGTGGGCGAGGGGCCTGAGGCTGGCGGAGGACAAAGCCAGGGTCTCCCTGATGCAGCTCATCCTACCGCAGCCCCGTTTGCAGGCACAACCTGAAGACACGCTGACGGCAGCCTGGATTTTGTGCTTGCAGAGGGAAGACGGCACGCGTCATCAACTACGAGGAGTTCAAGAAGGCGCTGGAGGAGCTGGCCCCCAAGAGATTTAAGGACAAGAGCAAAGAGGAGGCGTATGAAGCCATCTGCCAGCTGGTGGCGGGGAAGGAGCCCATTAACGTGGGTGTCACGGTGAGTGAAATAGCCCCTCGGCTGCTGGGAGCAGGAGGGAGGTCAGGAGGGGAGGACGGAGCTCTGCCCTCAGCGCAAATGCTTTCCGGGTGACCCCATGGCCCTGGGTGGGCTGGGGGGGTCTGGGGGTTGTATACATCTTGCCCGGCAGGGTCTTCAGTGGGTGTCAGGAGTTCGCGTGGGGCAAGGGATGAAGGGGCTGGGGCATGATTTTTTACTCCCGTGTCCCATCGCCCCACTGCAGAAGGCCAAGACGGTGGGGGCCGTGGA